>NC_042290.1:1944513-2089513 GCF_901000725.2 Takifugu rubripes
TTTGATGGGTTATTCAAGCAAACACTGTCATTTCACACACAGGAGCTCTCAAGTTTGGTTTATTGTGCGCTATTGTGTAGTTTTAAGTCCGACTATTACAGTTCTGAGCCCAGAGCCTCAGTTGTCCTGACAGCGTGTTCATGTGAAGTCAGCTTAGTCAGTCAGCTTTCTCCTCAGGTTCCTCAGGAACAGCATCATTTTACTGTATGATAGAGACACAAAAATGTCCTAATGTAAAGACATTGAGATTGTCTCCATGTAATGTACAACTTAAAGCCCCACTGGTGACTATGGACTCCAGTGACAGAGCTAAAGGATGGTGTAGCATTGTTATTTTAGCAGAGATGAACCACAGCCTGATATAGTATCTCCTCAACTGGAGCTAGGATGATAATCAGTCTTTTAGCTGTAGTGATGGAACATTAAAAGTGACAGTAGTCATGGCAGCAACAGTGACAATAACAGTATCAGTGAACGTAACAACATCAGTGACAGCAATGGTAACAGTCAGTGTGTGTGTGTGTGTGTGTGTGTGTGTGTGTGTGTGTGTATTAATGTTTTACCACCTGTTAAAGGACCCTTCATCCTTGTACTGGGATAGATGTCTTTGACGATGATTTTCAAGTATTGTTTTGTTGTTTGATGCTGGATTCATATCCTCCCCCATGATCGATGATGTCTTTGTACATGTGGAGCCACACACACACACGCACGCACGCACACACACACACACACACACACATACACAAACCCAAACACACACACGCCTGCATGCGCGGCCATCGCTGCTGTTCACCTGTGACTCTCCTCTCTACCTGTCCACCAGGTGCTTGGCAGGCTTCACTGGGCAGCGGTGTGAGCGGGCTGTACTTCTGAAACGTATGTGAGCTCTTCAATCCCACCTGTCATTGCTGGTGTTTCACTCATTTTTGCTCCCAGAATCAGCAGAGATTCCATCTTTCCTCTAGACCCCTTGATTACAAACCTCTGTTCTTCTGCTCTGAGCTCAGTTAAACTCTTCAAAAGACTCCAGCCGCTAAAGAACCAGTCGGCTGAAATTTGCATGTACCTGACATGTCATTACAGCTCATCTTTACATGTTCAGAGCATCCAAACTTGGTTGGAGACAGGGGTCATGTGACCTGCTGCTGTTTGCACTCACCTCCAGACCTCCACCATCATCTCTGACCTCTTTTCTCAACTGACAGCCACTGGCTGCCTGTCAGTGTTTGCTCTTCTTTTGTCATTATTGCATGAAAGGTGTTGCTCCTGTGAGGCAGCTGTGAGAGTAGTTCTGAGCATCCATGAGCTGATGTCCACCAAACACAAAGGTGCTTCAAGATCAGGTCCAAGTTAACAGACCAGAACATAGAACCAAGACAAGCCCTACTGGTGCACATGTGACATTGCCAAGCTGGTTTTGAAAGTCCAAGCTGTTGCTGTCTGAAGGGCCGCCATCTACACCGAGGCTGCATCTCTGCATTCATGCAACTCTCATGTTCAATCCTGGCCTTCAGACACAGAACCCTGTCTGTAAGATGAAGGTCTCTGGTAGAACTCTATGGTCTAACACCAGTGATGACTGCTGTGGGGTTTTGCAGCTCCTTCACACTTTAACTCCTTGTCTTTTCTCTCTTTCTTTGACTCCAGGTGTCCAAATGAGTTCACCGGTGATCGCTGTCAGAACTATGTGATGGCCAGCTTTTACAGTACGTCTGTTTCTCTGACTGTCGACATGCTGAATAAACAAATGTGCGTGATTAATTAGGCTAAAGTTCACCGTGCAAAAATAAATAAGCAAAATGGAACCTTCAGCCAGTTAGCATCCATGAGCTGATTTTGCATTTAGCTGCTAGCTGTCAGTAGGTAGCTTCCTGTCCTCGGCGTCAGAAGGTGTGGAAGTCATGTTTCTTCATCCATCCTCCTCGTGCCTGTTGGTTTGAGCTCCTTAGAAGACATCGTGGGAGCTGAACACAGGTTCCTGTTAGTCCAGAGCCCCTACAAGAACTGTTATTGTACCAGAACAGTAAAGGCTCAGATGGTGGCAATGGAAATACTAACAAATCAAAACCAGCCATATTTCCTTCAATTTACTTCTATCTCTAAAAAATAAATTGAAAATTTCAAACCAATCCCTCATCAATTAAAACACATCTGTTCCTAGATTTGAATTTGAGTTGAATTTGTTTAAAATTTATCTGCAATTTCAAGCAACAACTCAGGTCTCTGGACGTTCACCAAGAGGATTCTCTCTGAATCTTTGGACATCTGTAAAGTTTACTTATATTTGGTCTAAGGCTCAGACACATGTTGTATGTCTGCATGTAGCTGGTGACCCTGAGAACCTGCTGCTGAAGCCCTTAGTTCCCCAGCTGTAAGACACACTGCTGGGCTGCTTCAGTACCGGAGCCCAGATATTGGTTCACTGATTCAAACAGTAGATTCAATAATGCTGCTGAGCCAATCCTCAAAGCCTTCACCTTTGACCTTTGTCTAGGTGAAGGTCTAACTGTGTCGACCCATCTGTGTACAGGCACGTGTGCTTCCTCAGGTTTTACGTCAATAACTCAGCTCAAATGTTGCCGATCTTAAAAACAGTCCGTCTGTGTGTGTGTGTTTATGTGTGTGTTACTGACTGAACTGTCCTGTTCTGCAGAAGCTGAGGAGCTCTATCAGAAGAGGGTCCTGACGATAACGGGCATCTGCATCGCTCTCCTGGTGGTTGGGATCGTGTGTGTTGTTGCCTACTGCAGAACAAAGTAACATCTCATTTCATGTTTAATTTATGTGTGCGTGCGTGAATGCGTGTATGCAAGCGTGTGTATGTGTGTATGTGTCCGCATGTGTGTGTGTGTGTGTGTGTGTGTGTGTGTGTGTGTATTTTATCGTCAGGCGTTTCCTCTGGTCTTAAACGTAACATAAAGAACCTCAAACAGGTTCCTGTCCCACCAGGAACCTGCTGTCCTCATGAGGCAACACTAACCAGAGGAGGAAGTTAGACCTTCACACCAACTGGAGCAGCTCAAATGATGAGAATGAGACTTTTGGTGGAGAGAACCAGGAGATTAATTAGCTTTTAATAATCTGGCAGACAGGTGGCTGTAGACGAAGAAGGAAGGGGTAGAAAAATAGAAATACAGTTTATTATCAGCATGAATGCTGCAGTGAAGGCTTCAGGGTGACCCTCTGAAGATCAGAAGATACAGAATCTATCAATCAAACCTACTTTCAGATAAGAAGACTGCAGGCTCTGCAGGGATGCTGTTGTCAGTGTTCTCAGGGGCTGCTTCCCCATAATCCAACAGATTATTTCCTCAGATCTCTTGATCCTCATCTGGTCCTCTGACCAGACAGAGCACACTCATGACTGAAATCTTCTAGCTCCTGTTTAGTCTCGTCTTTAACTCTTAATCATTGTGACTGTATTTGAGTCTCGGAGCTGTCTGGGTCATTTCAGAAAGAGGACCTTGAGGGCCAGGGTCTCGTTATCCGGCTGCTTGTGGTCACATTTTGTGGTGCCACTCTGAGCCGTTTCACCATCCAGTTTATGATTCCACAACAGAAAGCAGAGGAGGAAGCTTCACGAGCACCTGAGGCAGAGCCTGAGGAACAAGAGAAGCACCAACAATGGTCCAGGGCCCGATGCAGGAAGAAGTCATGTCTCTAACTTGCCTCTTCAAAACCTCCAGCTCATGAATGTAGGTCACTGGCTGACACCAACTGGAAAGCAGCGAGTCCTCCTGAACATGGACATCATGTTAATTATTCAGGTGTTGTTTCTTCTTACTCAGCACTGTAATGGGACACTGGTGCACGCAACTGAGAATGAGACGGAAACAACCTTCTCTACAGCTAAATATGCCTTATCTGCTCAGGAGGCCACCACATTTACCCGCTTATCCAGCCAAAGGTAAGAGAGAAGTTTGTCGTGGTCCAAAACTTCTGCATCTGTATCACTGTCCCAGCTAATCATGAACATTAGCAACTCCTCCTAAACTCTGAACGGACGAGGCAGGAAGACCAGAAGGTCAAACCAGGGCTTGTTGTGTGTTCAGAGCACCTGGCTGCCTTTTAGTCAGTCTTTTTCATGTGATTCGGGATCGTTCAGCACAACTTCAGAACATCACTTTTGTGAACAGGCCGTTACACTTGAGAAACACTGAGATTACAGCAGAGACTACAGCAGAGACCAACAGAGACTAGAGCAGAGACCAACGGAGACTACAGCAGAGACTAAAACAGAGACTACGGCAGAGACTACAGCAGAGTCTAGAGAAGAGACTAGAGAACAGACTACAGCAGAGACTGGAGAAGAGACTACAGCAGAGACTGGAGAAGAGACTACAGCAGAGACTGGAGAAGAGACTACAGCAGAGACTGGAGAAGAGACTACAGCAGAGACTGGAGAAGAGACTAGAGAAGAGACTACATCTGAGACTAGAGAAGAGACTACAGCTGAGACTAGAGAAGAGACTACAGCTGAGACTAGAGAAGAGACTACAGCAGAGACTGGAGAAGAGATTAGAGAAGAGACTACGTCTGAGACTAGAGAAGAGACTAGAGCAGAGACTAGAGCAGAGACTAGAGCAGAGACCACAGCAGAGACTAGAGCAGAGACCACAGCAGAGACTACAGCAGAGACCAACGGAGACTAGAGCAGAGACTACAGCAGAGACTAGAGCAGAGACCAACGGAGACTACAGCAGAGACTAAAACAGAGACTACGGCAGAGACTACAGCAGAGTCTAGAGAAGAGACTAGAGAACAGACTACAGCAGAGACTGGAGAAGAGACTACAGCAGAGACTGGAGAAGAGACTACAGCAGAGACTGGAGAAGAGACTACAGCAGAGACTGGAGAAGAGACTACAGCAGAGACTGGAGAAGAGACTACAGCAGAGACTGGAGAAGAGACTAGAGAAGAGACTACATCTGAGACTAGAGAAGAGACTACAGCTGAGACTAGAGAAGAGACTACAGCTGAGACTAGAGAAGAGACTACAGCAGAGACTGGAGAAGAGATTAGAGAAGAGACTACGTCTGAGACTAGAGAAGAGACTAGAGCAGAGACTAGAGCAGAGACTAGAGCAGAGACCACAGCAGAGACTAGAGCAGAGACCACAGCAGAGACTACAGCAGAGACCAACGGAGACTAGAGCAGAGACTACAGCAGAGACTAGAGCAGAGACCAACGGAGGCTACAGCAGAGACTAAAACAGAGACTATGGCAGAGACTAAAACAGAGACTACGGCAGAGACTACAGCAGAGTCTAGAGAAGAGACTAGAGAACAGACTACAGCTGAGACTAGAGAAGAGACTACAGCAGAGACTGGAGAAGAGACTACAGCAGAGACTGGAGAAGAGACTGGAGAAGAGACTACAGCAGAGACTGGAGAAGAGACTACAGCAGAGACTGGAGAAGAGACTAGAGAAGAGACTACAGCTGAGACTAGAGAAGAGACTGGAGAAGAGATTAGAGAAGAGACTACGTCTGAGACTAGAGAAGAGACTGGAGAAGAGATTAGAGAAGAGACTACGTCTGAGACTAGAGAAGAGACTACAGCAGAGACTAGAGCAGAGACTAGAGCAGAGACTACAGCAGAGACTAGAGCAGAGACCACAGCAGAGACTAAAACAGAGACTACAGCAGAGACCAACGGAGACTAGAGCAGAGACTACAGCTGGGGTGACAGCAACACATTTGAGAAGGCCAAGCTTTAAAGTCCTTAAAGAGGGTTGGCGTGAAGTGATCTTCCTCTGAGGCTACAGCATTACCTCACTAAGCTATACATACAGCACACACACGCACAAATACACATACACACACATGCACTCACACACACACACACACACATACACAAACACAAGTACACAGCACACGGCACTCAGATACACACACATGCACACACCCAGGTGGGGGTCTATTTGCAATGTTATATTGTTTTTGTTTTGGTTGTACGTATCAGGTTTTTCCTATTTTAAGTTACACTCAAACCATGGAGATCTTTGTTAGACTCATCTGGTGAGAGACATCACCACCTCCATTATCATTATCCCAGTTCCTGTTTCAACAAAAGTCTTGTCACACTTTAAACCGTCTACACACACTTGATGTCATCATCACTACATTTCTGAGGATTACCTCTCCCTGATTTTCAATAAGCTGGAGGACATCCATTGAAACCTGAAGCCTCAGCTTCAGCCTTGTGATTCTGTATTTCTGACCTTGGTGATGGCCGTGTGTATGTGTGTGTGCGTGTGTGCGTGCGCGCGTGCGTGCGCGCGTCTCTGTGTGCACGCGTGTGTGTGTGTGTGTGTACATCCTGTTTTGAGAGCTTTCAAGTACCTATCATAAAGCCCAGAGACATGGACATGACACCACAGTCAAGCAGCAGGACTCAATCATGTTTTAATTTCATGTGTGTTTATAGCCTGTAAGTGCAGGCAGATGAGTTGGACGTTGATACTAGGTGATCAGAGATGATAATAGATTATATTAGATGGTAACAGATGATAATAGATACACTGAATGAACTAAATGATGGTGAAAAGGCTGAAACCTGTCTCAATGCAAACACCCTCCCTGTCTCTGCAGCTGGAGTAATGACTGGACCAACAGTGTTCTGTCAGACACTGAGTCCGTCTCAGTGATGTCACTGTCGGAGACTAGTCAACACACCACACGCGGTCGTCTCAATGGCACCGCTGGCACCAGCGCTTAAGTGTTCAGTCCAAGAAGAACAGAGATACACCCAGCTAAAAGACCAGGTAACCCAGACCGAGGTCCCCACAACTCAGGCAGATACAGATTTCACCGAGTGCAACCTGTTATTAATCACAGTTGATCTTCACTGTGTGCTTGTGTTTTCACACAGGCACACATGCACACAGACAGACACACACACCACACACACACATACACACACACACACACACACACACACACACATGCCTGAATCCTGCTGGGATCACTCACTGATCAGTTGATTCTGTAAAACCAGCACTGGTCTTCAGCTGCTGCCTGATCAATAAAAACCAGCAACACCAATTGATGTGATCCATGTTTGAACCCTGGATACACCTCCTTGAAGAGTTTACTACACCCAGTCCAGTCCCACTGAGGGAGGCTGATTTACCCTTTGCCCCCCAACTCCGATGGAGGCAGGAACTGGTTTTCAGCCTCACAGAGTTTCCCTGTTCTCCCAGTTAAACGATGACTGGGATCATCAGGAGGAAAGGGCCCACCCAGATCTCAGGCCAGGGCAACAACCAGTACTTCCCATGATGAATCCCCTGTTTGACCATGAGATGGAGTGAAAGGCTGAGATGTCTTGAATAATGAATATGACAGCATGAATGGGCGTAGTCTAAAACTGCTGTAGTAGGAGGAGACTATGAATAATGTAGAGAGTAATACAAGTTTAAGGTAGCAGCAAATGTGTAGTGTTAAAGTGTTCATTGTTATTGCTGGTTAGCTACAGGGGTCACAGCTGTATGGAGTGATGACTGTAGGAGGCTGAAGAAGTTGTTTTTCTGGCTATTCAAGCGGCCGGATGAATACACAGTTAAAAGAAAAATGCTTTATGAGGAGAATAAGTAGAGTTGGCACACACCGTGTGTTGAGGTAGGTCATCGGGGACTGTTGTGGAGTGTTGGGGGTGGGGAGCCAACAAGCCAATAACCCTTTCTTGGACCAGCTGGAGGTTCCTTTCACTTTGCTGTTGTGCACCTGGAGGAGGAGGCTGTCCAGCTGTAGGCCTCTACAGTGCAGAAGCTCTTCAGCAGAGGGGTCAGAGAAACTCAGCACATCTCAAAATCCTCAGAAAGAGGCACTTCTGAACCTTCTTGATGAGGTCACTGGTGTTAACTGTCCAGCTCAGGTCCCCTGAGACATTCACCCTAATGGTTTAGATGGACCAGCTGTTTTAGACAGATGGAAGCTGTGCATTGCTGGAGATGATTTGGCTCAGAAGGCTGGAGAAAAGGTCAAATAGATTCAATTCAGTTCAGTTCAATTCAAATCAAATTCAACTACAGCAACAGGAAGGGTCTATATCTTAATTTAGAGACCTACAGGAAGCTGAGGCTTTGCTGAGACCTTGCAGGATATTTGCTGACTCCTCAGCTCCCTCCTACACCAGCGTGTAGAAGCATACCATGGTCCACTGTGGAGGTGTCAGTTTGAAGCTGTGGCTGAAGTGACTGATGCCAGTTGTGAAAGTGATCCAGAGCCCAGTTGGTAAACAGCAGAGATGAGGGTTGCCTGAAGAAGAGTTCCCTTGTGGGGCTTGTGTAGGTGCTGCTGATGGGCACCAATATTAAAGCTTTCTATCTCCGAGGGGGTTTATTTCATTCAAGTTAACCTTATTTATACAGCATCTGTTAGACCCAAGACTGTTTCTAGACATTTTAGTGAGGTCATGGAGCAATGTTGTATGTGCTGTTTCTGGTGGGGATGAGGAGCTGAAACCATGTCTGCCATGTAGCTCTTTCTCATTGGGGATCATACAGCTCTACAGTGGTAGAGCCCAAGGAGGTCTGGATGCTATAGGCTCTGGATACCCCTAGGAGGATCTATGACAGGGTGCTGGTGAGGATGGCGCTCTCTTAGTCATAACCCAGATTCTTGAGCAACCTGTGGAAGCTGTTCGGGAGGGGTGGGACCCCAAAAGACCACTTTTTTTCCTTGTTGTCAGAAAAAGAGTCCGGTTGACAGGCCAGCTATAGCGTAAGTCTGCTCACAATGAGACAGAGAGGCAGATACTGGAATCTATATGCTGGTCAGTTCACCCTCCCCTGGTCAAGTGCAGTGGGGAGTGATGCAAAGGGGATTAAACGCAGATGAAATAAAGTCCATGTGGTGGCTTGGTCTTACAGATAAGAAGAGAGGAGCTCTGGGCTGTGCCGCCAGGTCCTCCTATCATACACAGTATCAGTGCTGCTGATGATCATGCAGTGGAGTATATACAAGTATTACAGGTATCAGGACACGAGCCGGTCACACCTGTTTCCAGCTATCAGTCGGTAAAATGTCAAGACATTGTTTCTTTTGCTGGTGTGGAGACCTTCAGGGTTCTTCTGATAACCAAGCTCTTTCCTGTAAAGGTGCACATACTGTATAAAGACTTAACCTACAATGGTATATGTTGAAACGTGTGGTTCACTGGCAGCAGGTTCGCTGGTTTCATGGCTCCTGTGTTTGCAGCAGCTTCATTTGCATTTTAAATACAATTTGTACTCAAGAACAGGTAAGAAAACACCTGGTCAGACTGTTGGTCCCTGTCAGGGCACGCAGACCAGGTGTCCAAGAAGAACTGCAGGAGATAAATATTTCAGCTGAATTCATTAAAAAAGGTGTTGCTCTGTTTATTTTGTCTGTAGCTCGCCGTGGCCTTCAGTGACGCCCCAGACCTCCCCAGAAACTTCAGGGTCCCCTCCGTTGGAGAGGTCGAGCCAGACCGTGTCTGTCACCTCTGTAGCTTTCAGCCTCTCTGCCGAAGAGGACTGCCTCCTCCTACCATCCACACCACAACAGCCCTGGAGTCCAGATGTGCAGGGGACCACTATCCACTGCAAGAACCCTCACATGGAAGATGACCCCCCACCCAGCCCCTTGTTTACTCTAGAAAATGGGGACCATCAGGTCTCCACTGTTGCCAGCCATATATTTTCAGCATTACCTGAGAAGATACTTTGTCCAACTAACAACAGCAGTGACTGCAGCCCCGAGGAAGTCCCTGCTGAAGTGGAGACAGATGGTGAGAGCATGCTCATGTGTGAAATGGAGGAGCTTCAGGGGGAAACGCATCCTTTCTTCACAGCAGAGAACACTCCACGCCTGCTGTTGGGAGCTTGGTACAGCAGCAGGACCAGCCCAGCATCGCACAGCAGCCAACAAAAGAGCAGTTATCACTCAGTAACCACCAAACATCTACTCACTGTGTAACGCCCAAATAACCTGCTGACATAGGAAGAGTCATTGTTAAATTGCTACATTTTCTATAAATGATTTGCTATGTAAAGAAAATATTTTAGTAGTAGTACAGAGTGAAAAGTTTTCTAAGAAAACATGCATTCATGTCTTGTAGGTCAGTAAGTGCCATACACTCTTACGTAGCAGCGGTCGACCATGAATCCAGTGCTGAGATGATCAGTGGTGCCTTTCAGTTTGGTGTGCTTGCCAGAGCTGCAGCAGAACGTACCGTATATTCTCCCTAATAATCCAGTAAAGATGATGTCTACGCTGCTTGGTGTGTTGCAGCTAGTGCTTCCACTCACACAACAGTCTTCTGTGTGCTAACGGTGCATGTTAGGGCCTGAAATCTCAGCAGGACCCGCTTCCTTCTTCACCCATTCAACACATATCTGTCTCCACGTGGGTTCCTTTCTCATATAGAATAAACAGCAGCAGCAAAATAAAGCTGGACCCCGGTTGTGTTAGTGACAGATCAGCTGATCGGAGAGCGCCTTATTCATCCCTAATTGTCTGAATCCATATTCTTATCAATTGTTGACCACATTACCAGTGATTGCTTAATTAAGAGTGACTAAAACTGTTGCTGTGTTGGTGTTTGGTCCCCACAGCAGCTGTTTTCTTGTCTTGACTGACCAGGACACCTTCCAGGTGTTCCAGCTGCAGTGGTCTGGACCCATCAGGTCTGAAACCAAAGTGTCTGCAGGCTGCGAAGCCTCCTCAAGGCAGCCGACTGGTCAGACAGGTCGGTCCGCTCATACGGAGGAGGCTCAATATTTGCCAACAAAAGATGATTTTTAAGGGCCTCTTGTTGCTTCGGTGTGTTTGTAGAAATATTAGTTGGATGGTTTTCATGAGTTCAGAAAAGCGTCCTGAGATCAAAGCTCCCCAAGGACAGATGGATCAACCTTCTCCAGAACCTAAGCTTGATTTTGTCAGGATGGTTTAAAATGATGTAAATATCTCGATGCTGCTCCATCTTTTGTTCTGACTGTTTTTGGTTTGAGAATGCTTAGATTTGTTCTTCCAACATATTTAACATGTACAAAACTGTAAAATATAAACTGACTGTTCTACATACGTACCATTAACTAAATAATACATATCTGGATATTTTGACAGATGTAAGACGAAGATAACCTGTGACACTTGTAGATGTCGGAGCCTGCTGAAGCTCTACTGTACATACACCATAAACCTATTCTCTACTGTTACATGTGTTTTACCTCAGTTACAGGGCTCACAACAGGAAACCTGCGTAAAATCCTCCTTTCCGTTTAGCTGGGTCTCCTGCTGGAGCTCCCGGTCGTCTCTGACATCAGCGACGCTACAACCCACCCGAGGAATATATCTGTATCTGAATTATTTCATAGCTCATTCTTTGATCATTGCATTTCATTGTTGACAAACTCATTCAAAAGCAGAGTTTTATTAAACATTGTGTGGTGACAAAGGAGAAAATCCAGCCAAGTTTTTCTCCAGGATCCAAATCTGGAACATTCAAGAACAAACGCAGATGTCTCACTAACATCCAGGTTCATTTCCAAACCCTCCTGTCAGGTTTGAAACCAGCAACTGAACAAGCAGGTGTGTCCACCCAATGAGAGGACAGAGGACAAAAAATGACCGGGTCAACACTGTTGCTCCTGTGAGAACCTTTCATTTGGGGTACATCACTCAGTTATTGACTAAAGGTCCAACAGAACCTACAACCTTCTCATTTCAATACTGTGGGTTTGATTCATTCATTCTCATCTCATCTTCTTAACCAATTTATCCCTTTCGGGGGTCACAGGGAGGGGGCACAATAGGTGAAGGCAGGTCCCCCCCTGGATGATTGTCCAGTTCATCATAAGGCCCTGCATATGTGAGCATTGGTGGGTTTGGTACCTCTAGGGCAGGGGTGGGCAAATCCAGTCCTCGAGGGCCGTATCCAGACTTTCTGTCCTACAGGTAAACACTTTCACCTGGGGTTCCATTTACCTTGGTGAAAGTGGTTTCTCCCTGGTAGGACGCAAAACCTGGCTGGATTCCAGCCTTCATGGATTGGACCTGCCCATCAGAGGAGGTCAAATCCATTCCTTGAGGGTTGGATTTAAACCGGGATCCTACCAGGAAGGAAATGCTTTCACCAAGGTAAATGGAACCCCAGGTGAAAGTGTTTACCTGTAGGACAGAAAGTCTGGCTTAGATACGGCCCTCGATGCCCACCCCTGCTCTAGGGTGTCTCGGCAGTGCTCTGAAGGTGTTCTGGACCTTCCCCCACTACCAGAACACCTTCCATGTTTTGTCTGCCCTGGGGCTTGAACCGACAGCCCTCTGCTTCTCAGCCCAGTTCCCAAGAGGCTGAGCTGCCCACCTCCTCAATCATTCATTCACTGGCTGAAATGTCTAAATATTATACATAACTTTGTTTGTTCATGTCAATAAATTAATAAAAGCTTTGCATAAATATGCCATTTGAGACTGTATGAAGGAGCATTTTGTCTTCCTCTACCCCCTCCTGACCACAGCCCCAACTGCCCCACATCACTCATCCAACCCAGAATGGATCATTTGTGTTTACATGACATGAACAGTAGGAATGGGACAATGATGCATGCATGGTGGCAAATTATTGACTTAAAAACACATTTGGTGATTTGATGGATGTGATTAATTTTATAACAAATGAAAAACTTAATAATATGCATAGTAATAAAAACTATAATAATGACGGAGCCCTTTACAAGATACACACATGTGGCACATGACAACTATCTAGCGTCCTCATATCAAAAACATCCAGCGGGTTTTGCTGAAACGGGTTGAAAAACATTCATCTTCCCTGTTGTTTATGTGTCGGTCACGTGGTTGAGCGGCTCCTCAGTCTGTGGTGACTCGGCCTCACTTAGCAGCTCTGTTTCAGCCACTGAGAAGTCCCTGCTTTGGTCCAGCCTGTTCCGGGACATCCCGTCCATCAGCTCCTCACTGGTCTTGTCTTCATTTAGCAAAGCTGGCATCTCTGTGACAGAGGTGTTGGAAGGGGCAACAGTGACACAACCAGGAGAGGTGGAGCCGCTGCCATTATGATGAGAACCGGCCTTAGGAACCAACTGATTTGGGTGATGAATGGGCAGGGGTATTTGCATGGGGTAAAAGTTGGGCAGATATGGGTAAGATGGCATGGACTGGTATCCAGGGATGTAAATAGGAGGGGGCACCTTCAGCTGATGGATCTGGCCCACCATGGGCATGAACTGTGGCTGATGGAATGGAGAACCTTTTTTAGGACTCATGTAGTGAAAGGCATTGATGGCACTAATACCATTATGGCTGGCAGGACTGGTGCTGACGTGGCTCAGCTGGGTGTTGTTGCTGGATCCAGACATCTGAGCTGAGTTGGTGCTGTCAGACAAGGTCTCCAAGCAACGCAAGCGCATGTGGATGTCCTTGAAGTGAGGCCGCCCAGCCGGTAATTGGCTCCAGCACTCCAACATCAGGGTGTAAATCCAGCCAGGGCAGTCGTCTGGACAGTGCAGCAGCTGGTAGCTGCACACCATCTCAATCACCTCCTGGTTGGAGTAGCCACAATATGGCTGCAGACCATAGCTGAATGTCTCCCACAACAACACACCATAAGACCAGATGTCAGAGTCGGTGCTGAACTTTCTGTACATGATGGCTTCTGGTGACATCCATCGGATGGGAAAGCTGCTGGCGCCCATTAGACTGTAGTAATCGGCAGAGTAGACGTTTCTGGAGAAGCCCAGGTTGAGGATCTTGATGCTGAGTTTGTCAAAGACCAGAATGTTACGAGCAGCAAGGTCTTTATGAACTACCTGCTTGCTTGACAGGTACTCCATTCCTGCAGCAACCTGGGTGAGAATGTGCAGGAAGTCTGCCTGTTCCAGGGTGGACTTGAAGGTCTTGTCATCATCTGAACTGCCAATGTCTGAATTAGGAGAGCGCATCACCAGGAATTCATGCAAGTCCCCTAAGCTGGAGGAGCTGAAGACCATGCTCATTGGCTGCTCTTTGGTGACCACACCCAGCAAACACACAATATTCTGGTGCTGTAGCTGGAAATGCAGCAAGGCCTCCTGGCGGAATTCCTCACACAGTGTGAGGTCACCTCTGTCTCTGACTGTCTTGATGGTAACCAGCTGCATCGGCTCAGAGGCTGTAAAACCGTACAGGTGCCCCTTGTAAACTTTACCAAAACGATCCTCACCCAACTCCTCTATGAAGCGCAGAGATGACATGTTGATCTCCTGCAGCTTGACCTGAAGCCAGAAAAACACAGGTGTAACCAGACCACAGCAGGGAAAACTGTTGTTTAAGGGTTACAGTAGAAGACAAGGAGAAGCTGCTGCAGCAACCACATGAACCATCTCTGAAGATGCTCCATGCAGGCACAGCGATGCTCCGACGCTCTTTGTTCTAGCTCAGTGAGATGCACTGATTCCTGATTCCTGTGGTTTTATACAGCTGTGACATCATGGAAAATATTGAGAAGAAAACCTTCTTTACAGAACAAAAGTCTTCTCTCCTGACGGCTCCTCGCATGGATATTTGGATCACTTACATTCTAAAGCTGCAGATCTAATTTTACTCTCTGTCTTGATAGGATTTTCCAAAAACACTAAAACATCATCTGGCCCGACCAGTCAGAGTCTCTCTGAAGCTGCAGCAGCTCACGTGTGGTTGCTCTGTTTCCTGAAGCCTTCAACCCTTCCAACAAGCCGTAAAGTCTTTTCTTCTACAGTTTCTTTGACAGTAAACATAAGCATCAGACTACACCGTAACACCAGTGTCTATGGAGAAGGGTACCTGGGCCTTGTGCTGGCTGAGCAGCGACAGCTCCACGTCCTGGTGTGGCGAGCTGCTCAGCTGACAGTGAGCTGGGGAGTCGCTGGAAGGCTGTTTTTTATGGCGACACGAGCAAACCAGGAAGAAGAGGCAGGCGACCACCAGTGGGATGGAAACGGCAGGAACCAGAATAAACAGGATGTCCTTCCTCATGTTCTCCGGAGGAGCTGGTGAAGGAAGAGAACAGGAGGCTCAAGATTCATCTTGTCCTTTTATATATTATACACATCTAAGACTGGTCTGACTGGTTTGATGTTTGTTTCATGAAAGTAATTGGGGGAGACCCACCATGAATGTCCCAATTGGGAATGACAGATGAACAGTGAAATGAGGTAAAACTCAAAAGTAAATCATTTCCCTGAATATTCCCACTGAGCCAGTACCAGTACCAGACTGGCAAACACATGTTAGGAGCAGGATATTATGGTTTAGAGACGAAAGCTTCTTATAAAAGAGGCAAGTTCTTGAATTGACGGTGATATCTAATGTAATAAAAACTCACATTATCAATTATCTCAGTAGACTGCATGTAATAGGCCTGTGTTTCTGTTTGAGATGTTTCAGTCAGTCATTAGAGCTCAGCACAGCACAGAAACAGCACTTCTTAAAGTTACTAATGATCTTCTTATAGCTCCAGATCATGGACTGGTCTCTATGCTGGTTCTGCTGGACCTCAGTGCAGCTTTTGATACAGTTGATCACAGCATCCTGTTACAGAGACCGGAACATGTGATTGGGATTAAAGGGACAGCACTAGACTGGTTTAGATAGTATCTATCCTTTAACAGGAAGAAACCTTGAGCAGGACCAGGCTCATGTAGGGGGACCCTCCTGCTGATGGGGGGGCTGGGTAGAGAGAGAGGAGAGGAGAGGAGAGGAGAGGAGAGGAGAGGAGAGGAGAGGAGAGGAGAGGAGAGGAGAGGAGAGGAGATGAGAGGAGAGGAGAGGAGATGAGAGGAGAGGAGAGGAAACCATGACCCAGTGGGGTGACAGAGGCCTGTCAGGTGACTTCTGACCTACAAGGTCCTCAGAGGCCTGGATCCATCCTACCTGGAGGAGCTAGTGACACCTTATCATCCTCTCCACTCCTCTCCTCTCCTCTCCTCTCCTCTCCTCTCCTCTCCTCTCCTCTCCTCTCCTCTCCTCTCCTCTCCTCTCCTCTCCTCTCCTCTCCTCTCCTCCCCTCACCCCATCCTCCTCTGGTCCTGCTCAAGGTTTCTTCCTGTTAAAGGGGAGTTTTTCGACCACTGTTGCTTGTTGGGGGTTAGGCCCTGGGATTCTGGAAAGTGTCTAGAGGCAATTTTGACTGTAACAGACGCTGATGAATCAAGATGAATTGAACTGAACGATCTCAGTTTGCTGTATTCTTCATGGTGAGATGTTGTGTCTCCATACACAGTGCTGTACTCACTGCAGGGCTGGAGGTCACACAGGTCAAACCTGACCTGAGGGTCCAGGGTGAAGCACCAGGGTGCCATCATCTGGTCGCCTGGATTTCGGCAGAAGTTGTGGCTGTGCCAGAGCTCTGGGTATTCCTGGGACAGGTGGTGACTGTGCGGGTACTGAGCGCTCCACGGCTGGCACTGATAGCCAGATCTAGTGACGCTCAGGGTCCCCCTGTAGCCAGCCCCGCTGCCACTATAACAGCTCTCATCTGATGGAGAATCTGCGCATTCACAAACGTCACAGTCAGACCATCGGTGAACATCAATGGAGATGTTGGATTCAAGGCTAAAGTTGTCAGCATTGAGTACATTTAACAGAACAAAATAAATGTAATATGCGAAATATGTAACATTAATATAGGAGCTTGACTCTTTCAATCTCGTAAGATGCTGTGGTGATGCCAGTCTAACAACCACTTTGAGGGCCCTAAACTCAACCTTATTTAGCTCAATGCCTCCACTCAACTCATGGGGTCACATATACCAAACTTCCTGGTGAGATGATCAGGTGACAGTCATGTGACCTGTACAGGAAGTGCCCTCCCAAAATGGCAGTTTCATCTAAATTTCCAAAAGCTTGTTTTTCGACAGTTGCAGAGGTTTAGCCTGATCAGATTCTAAACCCTTTGGGTTCAGAGCAGCTGAACCTGCCACCAGGCGATTAGGAAGGTGTTTCCAGGAAAGTTTCAACGGCTAACAGCATGTTTGATAAGAGCACAGATCAGGTGTTCAGTTCAGATCCATGTGCTGTATCCACCTACATGGGCTCAGGTTCTCTGGTGGGATTCCGATGCGCATGCAGGACGCAGCATCCGGTGTTCCAGGCTGTGGCAGCAGGTGGCATCGAGGGAGCTGCAGCTGCATGAGGATCATGGGATTGGAGCGAGCCACCGTGTATTCCAGGCTGCACAGGTCGTGTTCCAGGGCTTCGCACTCGTCCCTGCAGAGCTGCCGCTGTCGGGGGACCCTGGAGCCCTCGTCACACAGAGGGAAGACGTAAAAGCAGAGCGAGCGAACGGCAAACTTGGAGCACTGATCCGACATTTGAGCGGAGGTGCCGATCATGGTGAAAGCAGCTGGAATTAAAGGAGGACATGTTTGGTAACCTATAGAGCGAATGACGCCATTGACACATATCCTTCAGCTCCTTCGGTGCTCTTACCTGTAATCCGATTTTCACTCTCACCCTGCATCTGCGGAGACTCCACGTAGATGCTCTGGTTACCGATGAACCGAGCACAGGCGATGCCTCGATATGGCTGACAGAAGCCTTTGTCGGGTGACCTGAAAACCGATGAGGCAAAGAACCAGGAGACGTTACGCTAACCTCTATGGCTTTCTCTCACAAATGAGCAAGTGGAATCAAAGCGTTTCAGTTCTTATGGAAGAAGCACAGAAACAGTCTGACAGAGATGGATGGACGGATGGAGGGATGAAAGAAGACAGACAGAGAGAGTTGACTCACGGTCGATCGGGGCCATGTGTGGGCATCTGTCCTGAAATCCAAACAGAGGTGTGAGATGTTAGAGGTGTCAGCGGTGACCGGGAATGTGACTGGAGGCTCAGGTAAGGTCCCGGCAGCCTGTCTATAGCTCCGCCCACTGCTCCCTGGTTTCACCATCCAACCACACTTGTTTAAAACTTATGTTGTGTATAAGGCTAAAAACTGCCTCTGTCGATTCCATAAATCAGCCTTTTCTCTGACCACCAGCAGTTGGATGAAGACAGGAAGCAAACGACTCCCCCCAGGAAGAAGACCTTCAAGCTTAAGGGAGGGAGAGACCTAGAGACTTTAAGGGAGAGGGAGGGAAACCTTACCCATTTTGACATAGAGGACTCCAGTGGCAGAGATGACCCTGAGTGTGTTTGAAGCTACACACTGATAGTAGCCCGTGTCCGTGGTGTCCAGGTCCTGGATTCGCAGCTTGGAGCCTGCTTCCGTCTTGCGGATCGTTATCCGTCCTTGCTCCTGGACCAGCGGGGCGTCGTTCTTCAGCCATCGGATTGTTGGCCGGGGGTTTCCTGTCACTTTGCAGTGCAGCGTAGCAGTTTGTCCCTGGAAGTGAGTGATGTTGTTGACTGGCTCCTGGAACTCCAGGAAGTAACCTGAGGAGACAGACATGGCAGACACGAACCGTCACAGTCACGTACAGGTTGTGATTAAATGCTCACAGCGCACATTTAATGATGAAATGGTGCTACGCTGCAAAACCAGCTGCAACAGCCAGTGTCCAGTAAGATGGACTCCAGCTGCCAGTTGGAGCAGAACCACAAAGCTCACTGCAGAACTACTCTAGAGTAGCAATAACATGGTCTTTTATACTGTAGCACCCGATTCAGACCTGCCAAAACAATAACTGATAGTAAGCTGGGCAACAGTGGAGTTTCAGCACAATACACCAGCACAAAACTAATGTTTAGACAGTCTATGTGTGATAGACGGGACTGTGTGTGTGTCTGAGCAGGAACAGGCAGTGGTCTCACCCTCTCCAGTGGCAGGAAGAGCATCCAGCGATGGACTCGACTCAGCTGCACAAAACACAGAGGGTTCAACAGTTAGAGGGCAACAGGCAGACCGAGCACAATCAGCTGAGTCAGAGCACAGTTACACAACACAGAAACAGACTAAAAACTTTATTAAAACAGCAAATGACACGTAGACGGTGTGACCACACTCGTGCTGCTGGACCTGGTTCTGATGTTGTCATTTCCCAGGGTCGTTTGCTTCGACCCACAAGCATAGCTGAACATAACGACACTGGTACCTTGTCTTTATCACTTCCTGCGACAGTAAATTCCACATTTATGTTTTGCTGTGTGCTTTTCTTCCCTCCTCACAGTGTACAGAAACATGTCGGTCCACTCTGAAACTATCTGCAGATAATCTGGAGCTGCGCTGACGACTGCTTACACCACATTCACATTTTAGCCAGAGATACTGTCTGGGCCCCCCATCCCCCCTCTGTGGCTCCTCTGATCTCCTGCCTGGAACGGGGTCCATATAAAAAGAACATGTGACCAGTCGTTTTGTTTGAGGCAGAGCCTCGGAGTACTTACAGCCTGCTCAGGGCACCAAGTAAACAGAACAAAAAGCAGACAGCCGAATCCACAGCAGCTCCAGCCCACACAGACATTGTCCCTGGAAGTGACTTGAATGGTCTAATCAGTTCCAGATCTGGAATTATAATCAACTGCAGACATACCAGCATAAGTCTCTCTCTCTCTTTCTCTCTATCCATCAATCTTTTATTTAATCATTATGAGACAAACATCAGGTTGATGATTTTTAACTCATCTTTAACTCACGTTAGCATTAGCAACCTTCTAGCAGCACCTCTCCGCATTTATAAGTCTCTTCTATCACTAAATCTTTAGATCTTTGAGGTGGCTGAAGTTCAGGTTGTGGGGTTGATGCTGGAGCATTAGTGTGTAGCTGGGTATGTGAAGAGCTAGAGAGGAGCAGTAGCTTCTGTCGGGACCATAAATAGGCAGACAGATCTGAACCAGCCAGCACATGATCAGCTTCTTCTGAGCGATGCCTTTATAGATGTAATAATCAATCACATCAAGTTCCAAGTTCTACAGAGACAGGACACGTCCCTCATGTTCTACACTGGGGTTCTGATGCCAAATCATCCACCTCTGACTTCATGAATGTGCAGAAATCTGCATCCAGAACCACCCGAAGTTCCGTCCTTACATGTCTGGAGTCTAGGAGTTTAGGCCTGGAGCAGTTCGAGTTCCTCAGAACATAAAGTGTGAAGAGCTGCTCCAGACCAGGAGGTGAAGGTTCTGATCAATCCAAACAACACTCATCAGTCCATTTTTACTGAGTAGCTGCACTGTGATGACATGTTTGCATCACGTGTCAGACCAAAACTCACTTTATATCAACTCACACGATGTCTTTGATCTTAATTCAGTGATATTTGAAACCATCCCATTCTTACCAGTTTTCAACAGGAACTCTGTGGCCCTGCACCCAGACCTCCCTACTGGTTTGTTTTGCTGCTGCCTCAAACTGCTCTTTCACTTCGGGGCAACCATCGACCCCGAGAGCTGAAAACAGGAAATGTCCCCCCCCCCCCAGCGGGGGGTGTAAATGAAGCCAGACTGACAAAGAGCACCTCAGGCTGTGCCTTCGATTAACATGACAACGACGCGGTGGCTCCAGGAGCCACAAGAAGCTTTTCTTTTTCAAATCTGAGCACAAGTCAAAGCAGAGAGCCGCGGAGCTCGACACAGCTGGGGGAGGGGGACACATCCCACCCCAGCAAACTTTCCCAACATCAGCCGCCCCCAACGCCTCATTGCTTCACATCTGAAAACGCAGCTGGAAAAACCCAGAAACTCTTCAGACCATCTCAACCGCGCGTTTGAAGAAACTCCGGGTCGGGAACTGTGCTCAGAAGCAGCTGAGGAACACTTTTGAGGCTCCAACAACAAAAACCACACCAACCAACGGTGCCCCGCACAAACCCGCAAACATGGACGATCTCCGCCTTCAGCCGCGGTGGATTCAGGAGAACATTCCTACCGTAACATGTGCAGGACGGGAACAAAAGCATCCACATCAGCCCGTGGACCAGCTTGTCCATGACCACAGAGCTCCGCGCCAACATGCAGCAGCTGTGTCCGGCAGAGAGGAGGACAGGAGCGGACTGGGGGCAGCTCCGGCTCCTCACCTCACCCCCGCCGCGGACAGCAGGGGGGTCGGGGGGCGGACCTACCTGCACCCACAGCCACAGTCGGCAGGGTCATCTGGCTCCTTTATACTGTGGTCAACATTGAATACATGCAGACTACTAACCAAAGGACAGACGTGTGAATACGGGCGTAATAACAGATTAATAACGTCACTCTAATTCATTCACTTTTTTCTCTCGTCACAGTTTAGGAAAAGAGCTCAGTGAAAAATCCTGATGTGGAACATGCGACACCAGGAGCCGCCAAAGGCAGTCTGAGGTCTCCGAGTTTAGAAGAGTCAGGTTATAAAGCATTAAGAGTCAGGTTATAAAGCATTAACACACACAGAATCAGGTTATAAAGCATTAATGCATGAAGAGTCAGGTTATAAAGCATTAAGAGTCAGGTTATAAAGCATGAACATGCGAAGAGTCAGGTTATAAAGCATTAACACACAAAGAATCAGGTTATAAAGCATTAATGCATGAAGAGTCAGGTTATAAAGCATTAAGAGTCAGGTTATAAAGCATTAACACACAAAGAATCAGGTTATAAAGCATTAATGCATGAAGAGTCAGGTTATAAAGCATTAAGAGTCAGGTTATAAAGCATTAACACGCGAAGAGTCAGGTTATAAAGCATTAACGCTCGGCGAGTCAGGTTATAAAGCATTAATGCATGAAGAGTCAGGTTATAAAGCATTAACGCATGAAGAGTCAGGTTATAAAGCATTAACGCATGAAGAGTCAGGTTATAAAGCATTAACGCATGAAGAGTCAGGTTATAAAGCATTAACGCATGAAGAGTCAGGTTATAAAGCATTAACGCTCGGAGAGTCAGGTTATAAAGCATTAACGCATGAAGAGTCAGGTTCTAAAGCATTAACGCTCGAGGAGTCAGGTTATAAAGCATTAGCGCAAGAAGTCAGGTTATAAAGCATTAACGCATGAAGAGTCAGGTTATAAAGCATTAACGCATGAAGAGTCAGGTTATAAAGCATTAACGCTCGAGGAGTCAGGTTATAAAGCATTAGCGCAAGAAGTCAGGTTATAAAGCATTAACGCTCGAGGAGTCAGGTTATAAAGCATTAACGCTCGAGGAGTCAGGTTATAAAGCATTAACGCATGAAGAGTCTGGTTATAAAGCATTAACGCATGAAGAGCCAGGTTATAAAGCATTAACGCATGAAGAGTCAGGTTATAAAGCATTAACGCATGAAGAGTCTGGTTATAAAGCATTAACGCATGAAGAGTCTGGTTATAAAGCATTAACGCATGAAGAGTCAGGTTATAAAGCATTAACGCATGAAGAGTCTGGTTATAAAGCATTAACACTCAAGGAGTCAGGTTTTAAAGCATTAACACTCAAGGAGTCAGGTTATAAAGCATTAACACTCAAGGAGTCAGGTTATAAAGCATTAACGCATGAAGAGTCAGGTTTTAAAGCATTAATGCATGAAGAGTCAGGTCCAGAAAGCACAAACACATTTTATAGTCTCAAACATACATTTTTATTAGAACTGAAGCACAGATACAAACTTCAAAGTCCAAACCAGGATAAAATAAAGATTTCAGTGTTAATGACCCCCCAGATATTCAGTTCACGAGGAGCCGGCGTCACTTCAGGAGAGCTGAAGCTGCTTCTCTGATGCATCTCACCGCCTGCTGGATGTCCTCCTCTGTGTGTTCTGCTGTCACCACCATTCTGATACTGAGGAGGAGGAGAACACACAGGTGAACAGCTCCCTCATCCCTCCATCAAATCCAGCACTCTTATTAACAGCATTGCTCCCAATGAAGGTAGCAAGAGTGAGCCAGCATTCAGCCATGCCCCAGTGGCTCCTCACACTGTTGCTGCATCCACCCATCATCCACCCATCATCCACCCATCATCCACCCATCCCTTCTGTGTTGTGTTCTTCTCTAGCGCCAGTTTAGACTCCTCCACCCGTCCGTGCTCTAGGACACAGGTGTTTCTGTGACTCGGGTCGTACCTGGCAGGCGGCAGGAGGCGCTCCTCTCTCTCCAGATAGCGAGCAAGGGTCAGGGCTACATGCTTCTCCAAACACTGACACAAAAGAGAGAAACCAGCATGAGACACCGAGACATGTGTGTATCTAACAATCAACATTCCTTCCTGGACAGATCATCTGTGGTCTCATTGGACCAGGATCTACTGTTCATCCCCATCATGGTGGCATGAGAGTAAACATGTCCACACTCAGATCTTCAGGCTGAGCACCGTTTGGTCTTCAGTCAGCATTAGGACGCTCTGCTCAGCGTAGTCTTGTCTTCATTGCTTGAGAAGGAGGATGGTGCTTCCTGAGCCCCGACAGAGGCGCACCACATACGTATGCTCATGAGTTGATAATGATGTCTCCACATGACGTGACTGACAACAGCAGAGGCCCCTGGGGCCCCTGGTCTGGCATTAAACACAAGTGATCCTGAAGAAGGATCCGGTTTGGCAGAGATGCTGCTTTAATGAGCCAGTGTTCAGCAGCCCGAGTCCTCAGAGCTGCAGGCAGGTGAATCCTGGCTGTCATCCTTCTAATGTGACACTTTCGATCTCCAACATCCCAGCACAGCACAAAAAGAGTCCTACCAATCTGACAAGGGCTTACATGATCCACAATGCTGCGCAGCAACTGCATATCGGAATCTCTGGAGCCAGAACCTCTCTCCAGCTGGAGGTGAAGAGCTGGAGAAAATGGTTCTCCAACTAACTTCAGACCTGGAATTCTAAAAGAGAGAAGAAT
Organism: Takifugu rubripes; assembly: GCF_901000725.2. Taxonomy (NCBI): domain Eukaryota; kingdom Metazoa; phylum Chordata; class Actinopteri; order Tetraodontiformes; family Tetraodontidae; genus Takifugu; species Takifugu rubripes. The sequence continues at coordinate 1,968,227 of NC_042290.1, forward strand.
TAACAATATCAACAATGTCTGGGAGACATGTCAACAGAAAAGGAACAAAAACATCAAATGGCTTTTGAGCGTTAGCTGATTTAATATAAATGTTTAACTGGCATGTGGCATTTATCCCTGCAGGATCTACAGGATAGAACGGGATAGGATAGGATAGGAAGGGACGGGACATGACAAGACAGGACGGGCTGGAATAGGACAGGAAGGGACGGGATAGGATGGGATGGGGCAGGAGGGGAGGGGACCGCCCTCTGTGAGACATACCCACACAAAGCCTTGTGGACATGGCTACACTTTTCCCTCAGTACAGTGAAAATGTCTGCAAAATAAAGACAAACCATTCGGATGTCATCAGAATTAAAGACACCTTCATACAAATATCCAGTGTCAAAGATTCTGCAGGACAAGATGAGGTGTGGAGCTCACCTGGATTCTCCTCCATGATGTTCAGAGCCTCTATGGCGGCTGCAGCCAGCATGGGAGGCAGCGAGGCAGAGAAACAGTAACCCTGACCTGACAGACGCTTCAACACATCAGAAACAGGAGTCAGTTACTTTCACCAAGATGAATGGTTAGCACAGACGTTAGGAGAGGACGACATCACATCCTGGTGGTCCTCTAGAGGATTGAGATATATAGATATGGCTGCTGTGGAGGACAAAACCAGAGGAGACGACTCAAACACCAAATGACGGTCCTAGGGTGGTCTGTACTTGTGTTGGAAAGCACAGGGGTCCACAGGTGACAAACTTTAGAGAAACTGTGGCTAAGTCAGTGTGCTGAGGTGAGTCTGTCCTAGTTTAACCAGGTGAGGTGAAGTCCAGGTAGCGCCTCACAGGGATGGCGTCCTGTGATACGCCTGATCCTTCTCTTTGTTCTGCTTTGTAGCCTTTGAAGCCGATATTATAAAAAAGGCTGAAATCAAACAACGGGTATTTCGTCATGATAATTCCAGGACAGGATGATTTCAAAAGAAAATAACAGCTTGTGCGACTGCTGCATCTGCATGTTAACTGCAAGCTCCAGCATGTGAACAAGGCGGCGCCATCTGCGCGGACGCCTGCACTCTCGACATAAGGTTGAATATGAGCTGACTGCAACAGAGCCCAGAGCTTCAGACAAACACCACATGCTAACCAGACAAACGGGTTCCGACCTACCTGGTGGTCAATGACAAACGAGCGCCCACAGCAGAAACCACCGATGGAGGCCATGGCATTCTCCATGTTAGCACTGATCAGGTCGATGTCGTCTATCTGCACCACAACAGTCATCAACAGTTCATCACCAACAACGGTGATAAGAAGAAATGTTACCCATGTCATCATCATTCATATTTAGCTTATATTCTATACGTATATGCAACATACACTCATTCATTTGTCAGGTGTATTTTTCTTGTGCAGAACTATAAAAAGGTGCCAACTTCATAGTTAATGGACCTTCTTATATCGTTATCAGAGCAACAGGTCTTGGCAGAAAAGGAAAGCAACTCACATTGACCCCAAAATGTTCTGTGACTCCTCTGCCATGTTCTCCTAACACACCAAAAGACATGCTCTCCTCCAGAAAGATGCGCAGCTTGTACTTGTACTTGAGATTCACCTGCAGGTTAAATACAGGTGTGGATCAGATTCTCATCAAGTCTTTCTCTCAGTCAAGTCTCCCTCCACCCTGTCCATGTCATCACTGGGTCATCACTGGGTCCATGTCAGGGGCATGACTGTCACGGGTCCATCAAAAAGTGCAACAGCCAGGTTCTACATCTCAATTTTTAACATGAAAGTTTGAGTTTGTTGCTAAATTACCAGTTCTGGAAGAGGACAGATATCTGCGGTGTTGATGTACAGACCCTCCACTACCACGAACTTGCGTGTCACTCGCGCCTTACGGGGATTCTGCAGGAGAAACAGAGATGATGAATGTTCAGTGACCTCCAGAGGACACCCTAAACCAGTCTGACTGTATAGGAACCTTCTAAGAGCCTGACCACCTGCCCCCTGTACAGACCACCACTGGAGGCTGGACTCATCCAAGTGGGACTGGGGACAAGGGGCGTGGCTACACGACACTGTTGGACATTTGAGGATGCTATATGAAAGAAAAGGAACCTTCTGGTCCTCCTGCTCCTGCTCCTTCAGGAGCCTCTCCAGATCATCAAAGTCATTGTGTTTGAAGTATTTGATGATGCTTCTGGATGCCTGAAGACCCTTCTGGATAGAGAAGCAGGCCGCCTCATCCCTGAACACAAGACCAAAGACAAATTAACCATTGGACTACAGCTTCCAAGACTGTGGCACAAAATCAGGCAGACGAATCAAAGAGAAACATTTCTGAGAACAATAAGAAGACAGACATATGAAGGAGGACAGCATCAGCACATGTACTTCCAATGAAACTGCTGCTTCAGCACAAAACTGGCTGATGTCCACACATTTCAGATTTCATAGTCAGTGACTGACTGACATGTTAGTAAGTGTCAAATCCACTAAAGGGTGTCCTCCAGCATCCCTGGATTCCAGCCCTGGGCCACCATTCTCCTCTAAGCCCCACTGCTGAACGAGGACAGGTGACAACACTACACAGAAGCTCGGAGAAGACAGATCTAAGAACTCGGCTCATTTCCAAGTAGAAACATCTACTCACACAAAAATGATGTCGCCCCTCTTAGAATAGGCAGGAATTGCACTCGCAATGGTTGCAAAGCCATATGAGTAGATGATTGCCTCTTCTGTTTTCATGAAGTTGGCCAGACGACTCTCCAGCTCCAGGTGAACGTCTGCAGGAGGAAACCAAGAAAGAACAAGTTGTGATGCCGACAGACAAAGCTACAGGTTAAAGGCCTCTTTATGCATCGGCGACATGAGCGCGTTTCCTACGCAGCTGTGTTTCGCTTCAGCTGGCTGTTGCTAGGCAACGCCAAGGGTGCAGCATCTCTAGCGGACTGTCGTCTGCTTCTTAGAGCCACTTCCAAAGTTTAGATTCAAAGAAGCGGAGAGGAGCAACACGGATTTCTAATATTTACAGCCACTTTGGATTGATTAGAAAGTCTTCTGTTTCTCTAACAGCTCAAGCAACAGACAGCTTTGTTTATGTTAAATTGATAAATTTAGATCACCTTGGCCAATCCGATAAAATGACAATACAAAGTACATTTGGAAAACAGACAACAAATAATATCGTTTGCTGAACTGATCAGGGCTCCCCTGGTCTCTCTGGGGTCCTCGGGCCATCTCAGATGCCAACAAAGTCCAGGAATCAGCTGAGCAGAAAGAGACCCCTCCAAGAGTCAATTCAGCTTTAACCTTGAAGCTTCAGTTCAAAACCAGAGAGCTCTCATAACGTCCAGCATCAGAGCAGTGGCGAGCTATCAAGAGCTGGAAGAAAACTAGAAAAAGCTTATGAAGCCAGCAGCAGATGGTGACAGCAACATCCTGCTCAGGAAGTCTGCTGTGTGGTGCTGGTGCTCCTGGAGACAGCAAACAACACAATCCTCACACTGGTGATCCCCTTGGACAAGCCCTGACCACCAGAGAAGAGAGACATTGCTCCAACACCTGCTCCAAGAACACAAACTGCATAGTGCAAGGTGGATGTGGGGTATGAGAAACTGGAGCAGGAGCTGTTGAGAGGTCTCCGAGATGTTTACTGGAACCAGTCACATGCTCAGCTTGAGGACATGTTAGAGGGACCTCTGGGTTTCTCCTCAGCTCTGTCTTTCTGACCTGCTCTGTGATGTGTGAGGATTGTGTCTCCTGAGGCAATAGAGGGAGGATATTGACACTAACCCCTGAGGTGGTTGTTAGAGGAGGTAAAGCCTGGTCTGGACTAAATAGGAGGTCCAAGAGGGGTGGGGCTTCCAGTTTACTGGGTGCTGATTGGTTAAAGCTAGAGCAGAAAGTGACCCAGCACTAGAGGAGCCTTAGCCTAGCAGACAGCGCTTCTCTGGTTCATAGCACCCATCACCATGGAGACCAACACACAAAACAGAACTTCAGCAACTGCCTGTCCGGTTCTGTATTTTATAGATATCATTGAGGAAGGGTTCCTGTAAAGTTCCTGCCCCAGTATTAACCAGGAACTCCAGCAGTGGAAACGCGCCTATGGGCAGGCTATAGAAGATCCACTGTAGGGTGCTCAAGTCACAGGAGCTGCCAGTGTCACAGCCACCACCTCTAGGGTCATTCAGTCCTCCTGCAGAAATGGAGACCTCACAGTTGTGTTCTTCAAATAAGCTGCTGCCACTTTCTTCACCTCAGGCCAATCAATCAGTTGTCGAGCTAAAATGTGCCAACGTTGTTCACTTATAAGGCCTTTCAGGTGTGTAGCCCGACTCCATGGACCCCTTCTCCTGTGGAGACCCTGCTAACAATAATAGTTCCCTCTGTGGCCAACATCTGATGTTTCTGACCGAGCTGAGCCACATGAAATCCAATTTCAACCACATTGATTGTGGTTTTGGGGTTAACTGCAGCTGGAGTCAGATTCCCCTCCAGGTTTGATTAGATCTGTGCCCTTATTTTACTCCTCATTCCTGATTTGCTTCTTGATCATGTCACTTACCAAATGTTCCATAAAAGCCTCTTGGTCCACATGTGCCCACACCATATTTCTTTAGTGATGCCAGAGCTTTTTGCTGCACACAAGTGAAAAAATACCTCCATTAATGCACTGATTCCGCTCATTCTGACACAATAATCATTCAAAACAATTTTAACATATATTGACTGTAAATGAAATACACACACACCTTAATCTGCTCATGATCCAGGAGTCCCAGGAAGTTGAAAGATGCAAAGTTGATGCACTCTCTTCCATTGACTATAATTCTGTGGCTGGGAGGTCTGTAACAGGAAATAAAAGCTCTACCTCTCCATGTGTGGCCTTATCACAAATATAGCTCCAATGGAATCTATCAATAGTATTTAAAAGCTTATTTCTCAATCAAGCCAAGATGATTCCGTAAAAACAGCATTTGTAAAGGAGGCATTCAGTCAAACAAGTGAATGTTCCTGTTCATGTGTGTCACCCCGACACAAATCATCCTCTATCTTCACACCACATTCAGCCTGAAGTTAGAGGATGATGTTCAAAGGTCCTCACTAGGTGGAAGGTCTCCCCTGACTTTAAATGGACCTTTGAATGATTGAGTTAAGTTCATGTTACAGGTCAACTGACCACAGCCAGCTGTGTTGAGAGTGCAGCAGCACCACAGGGGTGGCTCTTACCCAGTGACAACATCATATTTGACAGAGGGCTGCTGTTTGGATAGAAGAGGAGCAATCAGAGGTTCTGGCTGCCACTCCTCGATCAGCTCTTCTTTCTCCTGAAACACAGAAAAGCTGGTGATTAACTGCAGGCTAGTCCTTTCATTTTCTACTCAACTGGGGGGGTTGACCAGCTGGTACCAGGTGCAGGTCTCAACCAGTCACATCAACAGCAGCTCTTAGCCAACCTTCTGCTGTGCTTTGACATTTCACTGTAGCCTTTGTGTAATGTTTCCAGCCTGGCCTTTCCCAAAGCTGACATCAGTCCCGTTGCCCAGTTTCTGACCTTCTACAGTAATGGACGTTCTCCTGAGCTGCTTTCAGATGGTGCTGAATGACACGAGCCACAAGGTACCGCCTCGTCCTACAAGTAGTGACAGGGGCACAAGCAGAACACGACCCAGGAATGATGATGGGAGAGCATCAGAATTACAATTCAGACTCTTTGCCTCTACACTGAAAGTGTAACTGGGGCCGTTCTACTCCTCTGGACATCTCTGAGATGTTTCAATCAATCAATCAATCACTCTTTAGTTATATAGTGTCTTTTACAATCAAAACTGTCTCTAGACCCTTCACAGAATCCCAGGGCCTGACCCCCAACAAGCAACAGTGGCAAGAAAAACTCCCCTTTAACAGGAAGAAACCTTGAGCAGGACCAGGCTCATATAGGGGGACCCTCTGCTAGTGGGAGGAGGAGGAGGAGGAGGAGGAGGAGAGGAAAGGAGAGGATAGGAGTTTCTAAGCTTTGACTGAAGCTACCATCTGTGGTAAATTTAATTGCTTGGACGTGATAGGTGCCGACATGGCGGTGCAGTGGTCAGCACCACCCCCCCATGGGTTCTCCCCAGTTCTATGGGTCAGTGTGGAATCCCTCCAGATAATCGAGCTTCCTTTCACAGTTCAGAGACATGCATTTAATGAACTGGTGACCATAAATTCAATGCCGCACAGTGGACACAGTGGAAGTTTGGAACAACCAGGACTCTTCCAGAGCTGCCTGTCTGACCAACTGAGAAAATCTGGAGAAAAGGGTCTCAGTAAGACCTGACCAAGAATCCAAGGTCACCCAGGCCACTCCACCAATCTGAGCCCAGATAGAAGCTTCTCCTCAGGAGACAACTTAGGAAAACATCTGAAGAAAGCTTCTATGGCCTGATAGAACAGTGAAGATGCTCCAGCAGAGTCAGCACTGATGGTGCACATCGGATGGTGCACCCTGATCATTTAGCACAACAATGGATCAATGTGATGAAAGTTTGGAACCGTTCTGACTGCGCTTCTTGATAAATAGAATCTAAACAAGTTATCCCAACAAAGTGTGAGGCTGAACACGGCTGAAGACATTTCCTCTAATAAAAAACTGTGGCCTGAGCTTGCAATGTTATGTTGAGGACGGCCGCCTTTACCTTCTCTGTAAGTTTAGAGGTCTCGTGGAGTTTGTACGTCTTCGAGAAGAGAAGCCTAAAAATCCAGAGGATGAGGATGCCCTCCAGAATCAGGTGATAGGCAGGAGCCTGAGGAAGACATTCAGATGTGGATCATTCACATTCACGACACATTTGTAAGGGAGGGCTGAACAGTGACAGCTGCTTGTTGTTCTACTCCGCTCAGCTCAGAATTAAAGCAAAAAGTCCATCAAACAATAGCACACAGAAGCAGCTGCAGTGGTCCTCATACACAGAATAACCAGCCCATTTTCCTGCCTGATATACATTAAGCTAGTTAACTAGGGTCAGCCACATGATTGTACCCTGTCAAATACCCCCTGATGCTGAGTGGAGCTGAGTGGTTTGGTCGGTATGGACCAGCACACCTGTGGTCACTGTAGGCCTGGACAGACAGACAGACAGACAGACAGATAGGGTCGAACACCTGGACACAGGTGCAGGAGCAGCTCCATCCCTCCCGAGTGTCTGAATGCGGAAGTCCAAAGCCGGACTGTTTCAGCAGTCTGGTCCCAACACCCGGCTACAACTACAGGCGGTAACTCAAGTGGACCATTAAGCACCGGGAACCTAAAGTGACCATACTCGAGGACAACGGCTCCGCTACAAAAGGCATATATTATATTACAGACGCAGACGTTAATAGAAATATACGGAACATGATATACCAAATATAACAGAAAATGAAAACGTCTCGTCTTTGTGCCTTTATATCAACTGGAAACACGTGAAAACATGTTAAAAGTTGGGGGGGAGCCCTTCTGGTCGGATAACTCGTGACCCACGTTAAAACAGACCCACAGAGGCAGCAGCACCGGGCCAGACCCCCATCGGCCGACTGCACTGGGCAGCTACTCACCTCATAAAACGCTTGAACCATTTCCACCAACACCCACTGCTGCCCGGACGACATGATTATTCTACCCAGGACGGGCTCCAGCACCGGACGAGGAAATGTATGCGCAGCTTGGTGACGTCACGCGTCAGTTTGCGGAAGAGCGCGGGGAGATAAAAAACCCGGAAGTGTTGCTGAGCCCCGGCTCTTAGACGTGATTCAATAATTAACAAGCTGCGACACAAAGTGGATGCAGAATTCCACTCTTTTCCTGCCAAAACACGCTGGGTTGTCCCAAACTTAACTTTCTCGGCCGGAACTATCGCAATGGGACAGGCCTCACTGTCCCGACGGCGTCAGCAGCTGGCCCCGCCCATCCCAGGAGCCGAACTGGGGAAGAAGCTCTGCTGGCTGGCTGGCTGGCTGGCTGTCTGTCTGTCTGTCTGTCTGTCTGTCTGTCTGTCTGTCTGTCTGTCTGTCTGTCTGTCTGTCTGTCTGTCTGTCCAGTCTCCTATGGTGAAGAAGAGAACATAATTAACCCAAAGACCAGCAATTGGCTTTGATTTTAGGTACATCAAACGTCAAGGTCTCTCCAGAATCCAGAACATCACTAACATTTAATCATTGGTTCCTTGGCTCATTAAAATCTGTTCCAAAAGATGTTTTGAGGACTTTCAATCAGGATGTAGAGCTCATCATAGTAGAGAAACACGATGTCAAAGTCATATATGACCTTACAGCATCCGATAAAGGCCTGATGTCTGTTCTTGTCCTGCTGGACCTCAGTGCTGCTCCGGACACAGGTGACCATCGCTGATGTCTATTCAATCAATCAATCAATCAATCAATCAATCAATCAATCAATCAATCAATCAATCAATCAATCACTCTTTAGTTATATAGCATCTGTTACAATCAAAATTGTTTCCAGGCACTTTCCAGAATCCCAGGGTCTGGACCCCCAACAAGCAACAGTGGCAGGAAAAACTCCCCTTTAACAGGAAGAAACCTTGAGCAGGACCAGGCTCATGTAGGGGGACCCTCCTGCTGATGGGGGGGCTGGGTAGAGAGAGAGGAGAGGGGGGAGGACAGGTAGAGGAGAAAATAGGTAGAGCATAGAAGTACATACAGAAATACATTATATTAAGTAAAGTGAGCTGCCGGTAGAGTCGAGTTGAGTGGGTCAGCGGGGTCGGAGGTCAATAGGTCAGCATGTACAGTAGCTCTGAAGACGGTGATACCTGTAGATGAATACAGCAACTGTAATCCCCCTACATGAGCCTGGTCCTGCTCAAGGTTTCTTCCTGTTAAAGGGGAGTTTTTCTTGCCACTGTTGCTTGTTGGGGGTCAGGCCCCGAGATTCTGTAAAGGGGCTAGAAACAATTTGTTTTGTAACAGATAATATATAGATAAAGATTGATTGATTGCTTGCTTGCTTGCTTGCTTGCTTGCTTGATTGATTGATTGATTGATTGATTGATTGATTGATTGATTGATTGATTGATTGATTTTGGGCTCTAAGTGAAATTTATTTGATTAAAAGTGTTGATTCAATGAAAATGAAGATGTGAAGCCCGGTGATGGTTAGTCAAAGGTTATCCATTAACAGCTCCAGTAGCTCAAAGTCCTTAATGAGGGATTTACAGCCCTCTACAACAAGGAAGGTCCATCTGAAGATCACCCCTGGGGGACAATTAATCATTCAGGGCCCCGGACAGATGTCCTCACGAATATTGACCCTGAAGTAGGGGGACCTGACCTCTATGCTTTTTGATGGTGGAGGAAGCCAGAGACACACATACCAACTCAGAGGCCCGTGTGACCTCCAGCACACAACCTTTGTGCTGTGAGGCAGCACTAGCCATGGCGCCACCGTGATATGATGGCAGCAGTAGTATTGTGTGTAGCTATGAGCTGGCGCTTAAATTAATCTGGAAAGATGGAAATTGTGTTTTATTAAGAAACCAGTGAGAGGCTCTGACTGCACTGGCAGCCAGTCCTGACTGGTGCACCAAGTCAGCTGCCCACACTGGGTTTGATGGGTGGGTTGGGGGTGGTGGTGGATGGGATGGGGGTCTTGCTGGGCAGGGGTAGATGGGAGGAGGGGTGGTGCAGATACTTATTTTCAGAGGTAAACGTCCAATTTTTTTCAAAAACTTTATCATTTAAGGCCAAAATCCTCCAGATGCATCCTTTGATGTAACCTGCAGCCTTCACTGACCGCCTATCAGAACCCGTGACGTCACAGCAGGCGCAGGACCCGATCGCCCCCCACACCCCCACCTACCCACCCCCAACTCGCCCAACAAACCCGCTGTGGGCAGGCAGCAGTAACGGACATAACGCTGCAGGTATATTAAACCTTTAGCCCACCGACGTTGGTTCCGTTGAGGCGCGAGTTTTCCCACCGATTCCCAAAGAGGTGAAAAGGGTCGCGACGGAAACCCCGCTCGCCCTGCTGGGTAAGCATGCTAGCTAGCCTGCGCTAGCTCCACTAGCTGCGGACTCGGGGAGGTTTAGCACCTATGTGGGGTAGAAATGTGTAAAAGCAGGCATCGCTGGATGCTCCTGTGTCTTAAATGTCTTTACAAGTGTTGCAGTCTCCAAACGGTCCGAGCAGAAGAGGGCTTTGCTAACCGGGATGCTAACGCGCGGTCGTGTAATCGGAGCCTTGTTTTGATGTTTCTGCCTCCGTATCTGATGGTGTCTTTAATGTCACTGTTGCATTTGCACCGTCACACATGTCGGACGGCTGCAGGACATCGTCCCAGGTGTACTCGTGTTATTTTAACACGGTCACAGGTGGACTCAGGTGTGGATGCTACTTGGTTAGCTGGGTTATGTTTTCATGCTACAGGTTAGTGTTTAAAGCTGATTCGCTTTACTTCACCTTCAACCTTTCAAACTATAGTTTGACTCCTGATGTATTACACTATTGGTGATGGCAGGTAGATATTTATAATTTGCCCATAATTTGTAAATGGTTACATTTCAAATGGTTAAAGTTACGGTTGTTTTGATCGGTGTCTCTCTGCTACCGCTCCTGTTTCTCCAGAACTCTGCAAACATGCCCGAGGTCCGGGAGCTGTCCGAAGCTCTGTCAGAGATGTCCATGGACCCAATCACAGGAGTCGGAGTGGTGGCCTCTCGGAACAGAGCCCCCACTGGATACGATGTGGTAAGAAGCTAAAGACCACTCAGGACACACAGATAACCCATCTGACCCCATTGGAAAGTACTGGATCATCCACGGACAAAGCAGCCTTTGGACATGCCTGTCCTTGTGGACGGAAGCGTCATCTCCAGATGATGTTATCATATGCACATAACGAGACAGGCAAGGCAGAATCTGTTGTGTCCTGCTGAGGAGACACGTCCTCAGTCTTCATCAGAGCTAAAGGTTGTGGTTTTATTAACGTCCCTCGTGCTGGACCTGATCTGTGACCTGTTCACAAGCCTTGTCCGCATGACAGAATGGAGCAGGTACCTAGTCCGCTGGACAGTTTGTCCCTTCATACAGAAGCCGGTGTGTCCTATTCAGTGACACCAGTTGTCTGGGTGATGAGCCCCTCTTACTGTTTTCCAGGTTTCTACTACGACAGATGGCCTTGATGCCGACCTCTGGAAAGATGGGCTTTTTAAATCCAAGGTGACCCGTTACCTGTGCTTCACCAGGGTGTTCTCTAAAGAAAATGTAAGTCAGGTGTCCTCTGAAGAGCAGGTGTATGTGAAGACCTCCAGATGTTGTCAGTCTCATTGTGGGTTGATACCAAAGCTTTACACTGTCAGTGTTTCCATGGATCTGGAGCCACCAACTTGTTTGTTTGCTTGCCTCCCTGCAGAGCCACTTGGGCAACGTTCTAGTGGACATGAAGCTGATTGATATAAAGGATACTCTACCTGTGGGCTTCATCCCCATCCAGGAGACAGTCGACACACGTACGTAATTCCATAAAGTCCTCAGCAGCCCCACACGTGCTAATACTCTCAAAATAAAGATTCAGCTGGGGTTTTTCCTGTCCGTCACAAATGAAGAGCCACGTTGCAGTAGACTGACTCTCGGTTCTCCCCTTTAGAGGAGCAGGCCTTCAGGAAGAGGAGACTTTGCATCAAGTTTATTCCTCGTGACTCCACCGAGGCAGCCATTTGTGACATTCGTATCCTGGGACGCTCCAAACAGGCCCCGCCCCAGTACACATTTATAGGGTGAGCCGCTCACGTGTAGCTGTGTGGGAATGTCTCTGCTGCTCCTGGATCTGTGCACACTTTCCAAGGACTCGCACGTTGATACAGGTGGTGTGTGGTTTCACATGCAGTACTGGAGTCTAACAGCAGGGGGCAACAGCGTTATGACGGTTGTCCAACGAAACAAAAACTCATATTTCATGACATTGATTTTTTTAGGTGTTATGAATACATTTGACCTTAATATAATAGATGGATCTGCTCACCTTCAGAGCAATGCAGCACATTTGATGTGAATTAAGCTGCTAGTCGTTAGCATCTGGTTTTAGTCCTTTCCAAGTGAAGGAGGCTCAGCTGGAGGGGTCTGTGTGGTGCGGTCCACCACTGGTACTGGACCTGAGAGAAGGGATAGTGGCATCACCGGCAGAACCTCCTTTGGAGTTAGACAAAAAGCTGGGTACTCCTGGGTCGTCCAGGTCATGACTCAATGTTTAAGAAATGATGATGAAGAACAAGCTGACAGCATCTGTCAGTCAGCTGCTGCTACAGCCAAGAATTGCGGTATTACTTTCATTATAAGATAGTAATAATGTGCTGTCAGACGGTGACAGACCCAAGTCTGATAGTCACGATGCTTCTGCGCTGTTTGACAGAGAGCTGAACAACATGGGGATCTGGTATCGTATGGGCACGGTACCTCGGGCCCAGGACTCTGTGCAGACTCCAACCACCCTCAACCCGCAGAACGTGATCTCCAGCCCACAGCCGGCTCCAGCTCCAGCTCCAGCTCTGCCCAAGTAGGTCCTCGCGCTGCGCGTTAGCCTGAATTTACAGGACCGTGTCTGAGTTCCACCAAGCAGATGCTTGTTTTTATAGGCACATTTCTATGACTCTGCCGGCCAGCTTCAGAGGCAAGAACACCACCAGACCAGACTACGAGCACCAGAACTCCAACCTTTATGCTATCTCAGGTTAGAACCTCTCGTCTGAAGTGCTTTTGGCTTTTGTTGTGCTGGAGTGAAGAGTTGAGGTCAGGCTGATTGATGGCACCATGTTTTCAGGTGGTGGTGGTTGTGGGGCGGCGGGGGTGGTGGTTGTGGGGGGTGTCTCTAAATTTAAAACTGAGTCACCTGGTATCCCTGAAGTGAGTGTAGTAGATGGAACAGTTACAGGAAACGAGAACAAGTCAGCTACATTCAGCACCACGAGGGACTTGAAGGTGATGAGGATTACTGGAAGAGAACCTTCTGAGAGGACATGAGGGTCCTGGGGGGGTCAGGATGTGTCACTGATACTTGCCCTCAGGTTCCATCCTGTAAAAACACCATCACCTTTCTACATGTCCAGTAAGCTGTGACTGTCTCTTGCAGCCATGGATGGAGTTCCCTTTGTGATCTCGGAGAAGTTTGCCTGTGCCTCATCTGAAGTAAGTGATGGTTGGTCTGAGCAGTATGGATGAGGGTCCTGAGTCATCCTCATGGTGCTGGGTTCCTCCCAGTACTCTCCAACAGTTATCATCACCTAACTCTGTGTGTCTGTGTGTCTGTGTGTGTGTGTGTGTGTGTGAAGCTGCAGCAGGTGGATCTGATGGGAATCACCATCAAGTCACTGGCTGAAATTGAGAAAGAGGTGAGTCTCTTTGTTCACCACACGGGCCATTTGACTCCTTTCACCTGTTCAGTGGGATTATGTGTGTGTATATTCATATCCTGAACCCTGCCTTGGCTATAATGTAATAATAATGTAATACTGCCCAGAGATCTGAAAAAAATCAGTATTCTGTTTTAGCTAGTAATTTATACAGTGGGACCTCTACTTACAAACGTCTCTACATGCGGAATTTTCAGGTTACGAAACGTCTCAACGGGAAAATATTTCCTCTTGTTACGAAAGAAATTTCAGGATACGAAAGGAAAAAATATGCTACCGCTGCTACTCGCAGCTCGCGGAGTTTAGCGAACGTAAACATGCTTGTAGCTGCTCTGCCATTGGCTATCGCCTAGCATCTTCCTGTCATCCCATTGGCTAGGAGGGATGTCAATCTGTACAAGTTTGTGTGTATCCCAGCGTCGCCTTCGTTTAACTTTTATTTATTGTGGGTGTTAATATGTTTGTCCATTAGATGGCGGTGTTACCACAAGTGTTAACGTTCGTTGCTAGTAATGACGGCTAATGTAAGATTAGCCTGTAATAAAGTTCATTTTGTTCCTGGAGAAGCCTTGTACTGAATTCCTACATTTATTGTGCGGTAATCTAATTGTAACATGTATTTGTTACATGTTTTGATGCATTTTTATGATTTATAAAAAAATTATGTCCAAATTTTTGGGGGCTTAGAACGGATTAGGGCATTTACATGGAAAACGCATCTCTACTTATGTAATTTTCAGGTTACAAACAACTTCCAGAACCAATTAATTTCGTAAGTAGAGGTTCCACTGTACTGTTATTTTCGTAATAACTGTTACCAGTTAGCCTTATAACACCCAATAATAATAATAATACATTAAAGCAGAATTATACAGGGAATTTACCGGTATGTCAAAGTAAATCTGACCCCTTCAGTCCAAAACTTGATCCCTGGTCCAGAACCTGATCCCAGTCCAGCTGTTATTGTGATGCAGGGTGACCCAGGCTTCTAAGAGCCCTCCTTTATTTGACTTCCTGTGTCAGTATGATTACAGTTTCCGCACAGAGCATAGTGCAGCAGCTCGCCTCCCTCCCAGCCCCACACGAACCTCCCTGAGCTCTGAGGCCTGAAGACCACCAAGGGAGAACACGTCTCCCTATGGAGGCCATCAAGAGAAGATGTGGAGAACAACTGCAATGATCCTCCGAGTGGCTGCAATGAGAAGAAGAACAAAAACTGATACTGTGAGCATCATTTCTTAACTTGTCTGATAGTTCCGACTGCTGTTCTTCCTGTGATCCACCTGTGGAGGACACACCTGACGGTCTGTCCTGATACAGGATATCGTCGACATATTGGAAACCCAGAAGTTCAAAGCAGCGGGATGTGATTGGGCCTTGGTTTTATGTGTGTTTGTATTTTTTGATGTGAAGAGATTCTTAATGAATGCAGCGTCCAGGTGTGCAGGGACCCCCAGGATGTCCCGGCACATGGTGGCGTTTGGCCTCGTCTGTGTGTTTTTCTTGTGCCGATCACTGTTTGCCACCTGTCTTCTTTGAGCCATCACTAATTCCAACCACTATTAGTATTTGTCAGGTTTGGGTCAGTGCTAAACCTGTGGTACAGAAACAGACACCTTTTCTGTCTGCATTTGAC
Source organism: Takifugu rubripes (assembly GCF_901000725.2). Taxonomy (NCBI): domain Eukaryota; kingdom Metazoa; phylum Chordata; class Actinopteri; order Tetraodontiformes; family Tetraodontidae; genus Takifugu; species Takifugu rubripes. The sequence goes on from NC_042290.1 coordinate 1,983,248, forward strand.
TTTTGACCTTCCAGCTGTTGCAGTAGGTTTACTGATGTACACAGTTGTCCGATTCAGGTCCAGTTCTGCCTCTAAACCCCACAGCCTGACGCCTGAGCGGAGTGTTATTTATCTGTGGCAAGAGAAAATTTCTGGAAGAAACCTGGAGCAGGACCAGGTTCACATAAACCATTGGGGGGGTGACAGACAGCAGGATGTTCTCCACAGGTTCTCCAGACTGTCTCACATCTGTGACACGTGCTGAGAGGGAACCTGGAGACCAGGACACCAGTCTCACCATTCTTGTGGATGCCACTGGTACCAGGCTGTGAGCTCAGGTCTTACTGGTTTTACCTCTCCTCACCTGGGGACTCTGGGAGGACAGCAGCAAATGGACAGTCTTGTTCTGGACTTGTCCCCTTGGTTTGGGAGGCTGGAGTTTTATGTACACTGTCCCCGTGTAAATAAAGACATACAGCATTTCCTTTTCACGTTTTGCATTATAGTTTTGTAACGTTGGTCAGCTCTGTAACCATTTCATCCATGTCTGTTACACTATTGTTATGGATTTTTAATAAAGGAGATACAAAGAACACACTGTTGTTTGACTCTTGAGGTTTCTTTACGCAGTGCTGGGGTCAATCAAACCAATATTCAATAAGAATGTAAGTAGTCCACCTGAACCAGGTGAGGAGGCAAGTGATTGAGCCAGGAGGCCAGAGTCCAAGGGCTGAGTACAGTGGGGCCTGAATAGTGCTCTGAGCAGATAGCTGCAATGAGCTTCACACTAGCAGGGGTCCACCAAACCCTCCTGCTACACACTTTGACCTTACCGGAGACACGTTGAGGGTCCTGACCACTGACCTCATAACACTTTTGCAGTGACTGCACCACTGCCTCTTGGGCTGCAAATACTAAGGAAGAGTCGAGCAACTCCAGGCCATGCTTGCCAAAAAGGTCTCAGTGATATCTACTGATGTCCTCCCTAACACGCCAGGGACCTGAACAGCCACACCAGCAGAAGGGTCCTTAACCGCCAAAACTGCGTAGCACCTCATCACCAAGTAGCCACTGTAAGGAAAAACCCTGAGCAGATGGTGGTAGGATCAAAGATCCTCTTGACCACAAGTGTGTTAGAGTGGACACCATGGAACCAGTATCCACCAAGCAAGCTCCTTCCTACCTGGAGGTGCTAGTGACACCTTTAGATTAGACTTTCCTCTTTGAAAGAGCTGATAGTCAGTAATTCTGTAGTTCCAGTTACTTTATTATCATAGTCAGACTAATTATCATACTTAGGGGGTCGTCTAATTATTAGGTTAACATCTTAGTTATGCTGCTATAGGCCAAGGCTGCCGGGGTCCAGAAACATGATCACCTGATCACCAGGCTGCTGGTCTGCCTTGTCACCTGACAGGTGCTTTTGCTGTAGATTTTTCAGCCTGGGGGGGGCTGGTATCAGAAATAAAGTCCCAACTGAATAAATTATTCACTGACAGAAAATCTTCTAGGTCCAAAAGAAGAAGAAGAGGAGACCAGGAAAGTTAAGTCCAGAGAACTTTTATTGTCCCAGTCTTTTATTGTCCAGTCGTGCACACCTGTGTCTTCCTCTACTAAAGGACCGCGGTCAGCTCTTTAAATATCAACGCTTCATTTCAGTCCAAAACTTGCTGTAACACCAAGAGAAGTTTCTATGGTACTGTATGTGTTGCAAGACGGTGCTAGGTTACTCAGCTCTGCCTTGACAGGTTGTGATATTTAACACTAATCGATTAGAAACATAATCCACAGATAGTTTGTTCTCTGTAGGAGAAATATATATCAAATAATACACATCAGAAAACTACTGGGGTGTTCCACCTGTCAGGCCCAATCTGACAAAACACAGATGAAACAATATTCTGATGATATCTTACTGTTGTGTTGGCCTAAATAACTTCTTACACATGAAAATCAGCCCTGCTTTTATAGTAAATAGTATAGTAAATATTCAGAAAGTACTGACTGATAATGTTAAACTGTCATCAATCGTCTCTTAATATTAGCCAAATTCCATATTCACTGTATAAAGTTTTCAAAGCGCATCCGTTGATGTAGACAATGTTTTGTCATATTTAGTAGACTGGAAACAAAGAAATCCAAAAGCTGTAAAAGTCATTTTATCTCAAATGTAACATTATTTCATCCTGACATGTAATAGTTTTGTACAGATTTAATGAATAATAATAAGTGTTGAGGATCAGGGTGTTGGTGGTCCGTTAGGTGCTGCCTGGTGTCCAGCCTCCATCCTCTTTCAGACATTGTGTAAAAACTCCACTCATCAGGCACCAAGTCCTCAGGTTCACCATCAAGAGTCCTGGTAGTTTGAACACAGGAGAAGCTTAGAAAAGGCTTCAGGAAAGAAAGCTGTATAGACCTATTTTAGTTATTAATGAATCTCAAGGGATCAGCTCGGTTGTGAATACAGTCTGGAGAACCTGTGGACCAGCAGCAGTGTCACCCAGAACAGTCTCATTCAGAGCAGTACCACCAGGAACAGCCTCCCCAGTAACAGTCACCAGGAACAGCCTCCCCAGTAACAGTCACCAGGAACAGCCTCCCCAGTAATACCATCACCAGGAACAGCCTCCTCAGTAACAGTCACCAGGAACAGCCTCTTCAGTAACAGTCACCAGGAACAGCCTCCCCAGTAATACCATCACCAGGAACAGCCTCCCCAGTAATACCATCACCAGGAACAGCCTCCTCAGTAACAGTCACCAGGAACAGCCTCTTCAGTAACAGTCACCAGGAACAGCCTCCCCAGTAATACCATCACCAGGAACAGCCTCCCCAGTAATACCATCACCAGGAACAGCCTCCTCAGTAACAGTCACCAGGAACAGCCTCTTCAGTAACAGTCACCAGGAACAGCCTCCCCAGTATCAGTCACCAGGAACAGCCTCTTCAGTAACAGTCACCAGGAACAGCCTCCCCAGTAACAGCCTCCCCAGTATCAGTCACCAGGAACAGCCTCTTCAGTAACAGTCACCAGGAACAGCCTCCCCAGTATCAGTCACCAGGAACAGCCTCCCCAGTAACAGTCACCAGGAACAGCCTCCCCAGTAATACCATCACCAGGAACAGCCTCCCCAGTAATACCATCACCAGGAACAGCCTCCTCAGTAACAGTCACCAGGAACAGCCTCCCCAGTAACAGTCACCAGGAACAGCCTCCCCAGTAATACCATCACCAGGAACAGCCTCCCCAGTAATACCATCACCAGGAACAGCCTCCTCAGTAACAGTCACCAGGAACAGCCTCTTCAGTAACAGTCACCAGGAACAGCCTCCCCAGTATCAGTCACCAGGAACAGCCTCTTCAGTAACAGTCACCAGGAACAGCCTCCCCAGTATCAGTCACCAGGAACAGCCTCTTCAGTAACAGTCACCAAGAACAGCCTCCCCAGTAACAGTCACCAGGAACAGCCTCCCCAGTATCAATCACCAGGAACAGCCTCTTCAGTAACAGTCACCAGGAACAGCCTCCCCAGTAACAGTCACCAGGAACAGCCTCCCCAGTAACAGTCACCAGGAACAGCCTCTTCAGTATCAGTCACCAGGAACATCCTCCCCAGTATCAGTCACCAGGAACAGCCTCTTCAGTAACAGTCACCAGGAACAGCCTCTTCAGTAACACCAGCACCAGGAACAGCCTCTTCAGTAACAGTCACCAGGAACAGCCTCCCCAGTATCAATCACCAGGAACAGCCTCCCCAGTAACAGTCACCAGGAACAGCCTCCCCAGTATCAGTCACCAGGAACAGCCTCCCCAGTAACAGTCACCAGGAACAGCCTCCCCAGTAACAGTCACCAGGAACAGCCTCCCCAGTATCAGTCACCAGGAACAGTCTCCCCAGTAACAGTCACCAGGAACAGCCTCCCCAGTAAGTCACCCGGAACAGCCTCCCCAGTAACAGTCACCAGGAACAGCCTCTTCAGTAACAGTCACCAGGAACAGCCTCTTCAGTAACAGTCACCAGGAACAGCCTCTTCGGTAACACCATCACCAGGAACAGCCTCCCCAGTAACAGTCACCAGGAACAGCCTCCCCAGTAACAGTCACCAGGAACAGCCTCTTCAGTAACAGTCACCAGGAACAGCCTCCCCAGTAACAGTCACCAGGAACAGCCTCCCCAGTAACAGTCACCAGGAACAGCCTCTTCAGTAACAGTCACCAGGAACAGCCTCTTCGGTAACACCATCACCAGGAACAGCCTCCCCAGTATCAGTCACCAGGAAGCCTCTTCAGTAACAGTCACCAGGAACAGCCCCCCCCCCATTAACAGTCACCAGGAACAGCCTCCCCAGTAACAGTCACCAGGAACAGCCTCTTCAGTATCAGTCACCAGGAACAGCCTCTTCAGTATCAGTCACCAGGAACAGCCTCTTCAGTATCAGTCACCAGGAACAGCCTCCCCAGTAACAGCCTCTTCAGTAACAGTCACCAGGAACAGCCTCCCCAGTATCAGTCACCAGGAACAGCCTCCCCAGTAACAGTCACCAGGAACAGCCTCCCCAGTATCAATCACCAGGAACAGCCTCTTCAGTAACAGTCACCAGGAACAGCCTCCCCAGTAACAGTCACCAGGAACAGCCTCCCCAGTATCAATCACCAGGAACAGCCTCCCCAGTAACAGTCACCAGGAACAGCCTCCCCAGTAACAGTCACCAGGAACAGCCTCCCCAGTAACAGTCACCAGGACATAACTTATCGTGCCTGTGGTGATCTGGTGTGTGCAACCTTGCCCTCCCGTTGTGTCTTTTCTCATTGTGCAGATCTGAAACAGAACAGCTGTTTTTTCCTTCTTTGAACTCGGTGTCCTGGTCAGGAGGTCGATGTCAGAGCAGCTGATTGTTATAGAGGAAATCATTAGTCACACTTCTTTAAAACACTCTTTATTGCTTAGTCATCTGGTCATTGACAACGTGCTACTCTTTATATCAGAACAAAGCTGGACTTTCAGCACGTTGGATCAGAAATCCTACAGTTCTTTTCTGAAGATGCTTTGCAAGCACAAAATCATCATTGGTGGACCTCAGAGACGATATAAACGTGATAAAAACGATATTTTCCACTGGCACCATGCTGCCGCCAGCGTGGGCCTCGCTCTGCTCCATGAGATGCTCACCTGTTTAACCACATCCCTCATGTTTGTGTGAAGGTGTCTCATCAATTCCTGCTGCCTCCCTGAGGACTGTCCTCTTCACTGTGCTGCACCAGACGGAGGAGAACCAGCATCAGCCGTGTCCACCGTCCTGTGTAGATGCTGGGACGCGTCCAGCTTGAGCTGCTGCCACTGGGCAGGAATCATCCAACCAAAGTGCTTTAGAATCAGGCAATAAGGAGCTGACAGGAGAGGAGGCCTCCTCCATCCATGAGGACACGACCTGACTAAAGGATGGTCCTCAGTCGATGGCCGACATCCTGGGTCATGCTCAGACTCACAATCCTGTTGGGAGCATCGATGGAATACGGATATGGGAGATAAGCCACTAAATTACTGTTCACACCGGGAAAGAAAAACAAACCCCGACCAGATTAGGGTGAAACAACCAGCCGCTGCAGTGTTTAGAACATGAACATGGAACCAACAGTCAGACTGCTACTCCTGACCTTTTGACCTCTCTGTTGAGGTACTTTTAATAAAAAAAAAAGAAGTTTTTGTTCAACATAAGAACCGTCCACATCAAACGACAGGAATGGATAACAGAGGGGGGAGGCGTTAGCACACAGTTAAATGTTGTCATCCTGACATCTGGGACTTTAATTAGAGCTGGAAAAAGATCTTTACATTTCTCAACTTTTAAAGAAACTATGAGAAAAAAATCATGGAGTTCATTTATGGTGAATTGTAGACAGTTTTAGCTGAACCCTGTAGCATAACACACACATCATCAATTAAATAGAATTACCCAGAATCCTCCTGCATTAAGCAGAAAGAAGAAGAATCTTAGTGTTCTGTGTGCAGCAGAGACGACTGCACGCTGGACACATGTTCAACATTTCATGCTGGACAGCCCACAAACCCCTCAGCAACGGTCTCTACTGGATAAAAACTGTCCAACAAAGATAAATCCATCTTCATTCTTTGGTTTTCCCGTCTGATGACCTATCCTGACGTTCTGCAGGTCGGCTCCACAGCGCCAGATCTGTCAAAGCGTGGCGCCAGCCAGAGGAAGCTGCATGAAGAGGATGGAGTGCACTGGAGAGGTGGGACAGCTGATGGTCATCTCTCATCATCTCTCCGTGTATTCTGGTCAGTGTCTGGAAGAACTTCTGCTAAAAGCTGCTCCCCTTCAGGCTGAGGAAGTTCAGTCCCACCCTGAGGTTGGATCCAGAGTTGTAGTGTTGTGATGGAGAAGCACTTCCACCGAACCCAGTCCCACCATTAACCCTTCCAACAGGTGAAGACACACACCAGTTGGAAGCAATTCCCAAACTACTGAATATCAAAATGATTCCTGGTTATTCCACGTCTATTGATATCAATCACACCTAGAAAAACTACAATACAGTAAAGTCATGAGCCTTTACTTATAAAACACACACACACACACACACACACACACACACACACACACACACACACACACACACACACACACACACACACACACACACACACACACACTAAACTGGTGAGACAGACAATATTTACACTTATAATAAAGAAGTCCATCATGTCACAGTTTGGGAAGTCTCCTGTCAACAGACAGATGAGGCTCCACTCAGTGACGGACATGTTCACAGTATTTGTCCACCACCTCAGAGGACATCGCAGGTCGGTGGGACAGACTGGTTTGATGGGAGTAAAGGAAGCAGCACAGCCTGTCCAACACCGAGAAGCAGTCATCCCCTTCTACACGTCCATCCACTCACTCACTCACCCACTCACTCAAAGAAATGAAAGAATCAGCAACACATCCCAGCTGCGCTCATGCAGCAGAGCCAGCAGCATCTTCACCATGGAACATTCTCCACTGGAGTCTCAGCCCAGCAGCGTCAAGCGGACGCGCGTGTCCCAACGGCTGTGAAGAGGCTCAGAGGCTGGTTCACTCCACACAGTCTTAGAACAGGAAAAATGCACACGAATGAAACGAGCCTGTGGAGAAGACGGAGCAGGCGGCCTCCGGCTGGCCTTCCTCGGTGGCCGTCAGCCTCTCTGTCCGTAGTTTACCTCCTGTCCATCATTGGTCTCCATCGGATCGTCTTTGAAGTTCTCACAATGTTCCATCACTTTGCTGAAGGACATAAAAAACATCCAGACTGTGATTCACTAGACAGCCTGAGTAAGACAGACAGGCAGAGGGACAGGCAGACAGGCAGAGGGACAGGCAGACAGGCAGAGGGACAGGCAGGCGTCCTGCAGAGGTTTATGGAGCTACAATTAATACCAACTCTGTGTGCATGTGTGTGTGGTAAATGGCTGCAGGATAATACTGCGTTCCCCATTTGTTTCAGCGTTCCAACTCTGCAGTTTCCGCTGGAACGCCCCTGAAGGTGGATTTGCTACTCAGGAAGTGGGAGATTCCTCATGGGCCTGAGGTGCCCCTCAAAGATGCCCCCCCCCCCCTCCAACTCAGAGCTTCTGAGGTAAATGGAACACACCACAGAGGACTTTTTCCTCCTCACATTTGCAGGGAGAAGACAAGACTTGATGGTACCTGGCCATGTCCTTTGTCTCTGGCTGGGAGCTCTCCAGTTCCAGAACCTTCTCCAGAAGCCTGACTCCTCCTTCCTTTATCAGCAGGGGACAGTACTTGTTAGCTGCAGATGGGGAGAATGAGGAGCTCAGTTTAGAGCTTTCACAAATGCAAACTGGTGATAATCTGTATATGGCTATAAGAGGCAGCAGATTACAGCTTTATATATAAATATATGTCCAGGTTATGAGGTTCATGGCTTCTGAGCTGCAGGTACTCACGGTAAACCGACACCAGGTTGTAGAGAGCCCACGTGGCCCAGTGTTGACTGACAGGCGAGATGCTCTGAGGCAGCAGCCGCAGGATGGGCTCAAACGACCTGAGAGGTCAAAGTCAGACTCAGCAGGTAGGACAAGGACAACACCTCCTCACAGGTGTGTTCCTCTGAGAAATGACTCCTGCACACAGACTGTTCCTACTGCTGCACGGAGGGAACGCGCTGAGCTCACCTGTAGTTGATGTTGCGGCGTGAGCTGACATCCCAGCTTTGGATGGCGTCCCACATCTTCTCCATCACCCTGTCCCTCTGGGGTTCCTCCATCGACCACACCTCAGGGCCGTCAAACATGATGTGCGAAAGCACGCCGCAGGCATTGTATGACACCTCGATCCCATCAGCCTTGCTGTCCAGAAGGTTACTGAGAAGGTGAGAAACAGATGCAACAAACATCTGTTAGAAACCAGATGGAGTCTACCAAGGACAAGTTCTCACACTACAGGAACGTGTCATTCCTGGAGATCTAAGTGGCCCTTTAGCTTTCCGAACAGGCAACTCTTGAACCAAGTAACCCCTGAAGGAGATCACCAGCTGGACTCACTTCTGCTCCGCTTGAGATTCAGGTGATCAGGTGTTCTAATGAATTCAGGACCTCAGAAATCTCTCAGGACTTTACAGACTCTTCCACATTTTTAATGAAGCAGCTCGAGAACTTACGTGAATACAGTGATGAACTGTGGCGTCAGCAGCTGTGGCCTCAACACTCTGACTTCCGCAACGTTACCCAAAAGTCCCAACATGTTTCGGTGAAGTTCCTGCTTGTCTGGAAACTCCTGCAGCCAAGTCACACGAGGTTTACGGCAGAAAATACAAATGAAGGACAGTTTATTCCTGAAGAAGCTCATCACTGACCTCCAGACAATCCAGGAAGAGACTCATGCCGTGACAGTTGAGAAACATCTGACAGTTGTCAGGCGTCTCATCTGTGATGTTCCACAAAGCACTCCAGGAGAACTCCATCACCTGGTCACACTGAAGGACATGAAGAGCAGGCATGACTGTGCGTCTGACCACTGCCTGGCCCCCAGTGTCTGAAGGAACCAGGCTGCCTTTCCACGCCTCCCTCAGGACATTTACGCGCACATTTTAATCTGATAACTGAGGGGAGCCTGTTCTCCTTCTCGGCACTAGGTGGCGCTATGCATGGTTCAACACGTTATTACGGCCCCATTCTGGTGGACTTCTTACGCAACAAGGACTGCCTTGCTGAAACTTCATGCTGAAGGCAATAATGTGTTATAGGAGCGTTACATAGTGACCAAGCTCCTGTGGTTCCTACATGTCAGACAGAGGCGGGGGGATGGGGACGGGGACGGGGACAGAGAGAGGGCTCATGGATTATTGCTGACTCACCACTCTGTCCTGCAGTTTCTTCTGGATTAAATTCAACATTGTCTGGAAGACAGAAAAGACTCATTTCAGCAGCCAGCAGCTTAATGTAAAGGATCATATAGGTCAGGGGTGTCCAAACTATGGCCCGCGGGCCAACTGTGGCCCTTCGTCCATTTTTAATTGGCCCGCAAGACATTTTATAAATAGAATAGAATATGGCCCGTACTTCAACTTTTGCTTGAGTGTATTGGACTTCTTAGTCTTAGCTTCTTAGAGGCTATATACCTAATTAGTTGTAAGTGGCCCAGCCCCTCCTATATTTTTATGTATTTGGCCCTCGGTGAAAAAAGTTTGGACACCCCTGATATAGGTCATCTGTGAGGAAGAGGGGCGGCTCGATGTCAAAACCCTCTCATGCTCATTTCTCACCCAGCAAGACAGCAGCTTTACATCCTCTTGAGTTGAATCCATATAAATTAGAAAGGATCGGTCTTGGCTATCATGCATAACGCTAAATAAAAGCTGGACTGTTACCTTGACAAATCCCATCTTTCCCACAGCTTCCTTGTGGTGATTATCCACCTGACAGACTAAAGCGTTGCACAGATGGACAGCAATCCTCTGGATGGACTCATCCTGCCTGGACGGTTCCAGGATCTTCAGCAGCAGCAGGTTGACCCGGCTGTACTGGAATTCCAGCTCCTCTGGAATACTGAAGTTACACAGAGTCAAGCAACAGTTCCGCTGGACCTGGAGTGAGAGAAGAAGAGAGCTGTAGCTAACCTGGGGAGAAGCTAGCAGCGCCTCCTTAAACACAACGCGCGCAAACACGCTACCCTCTGCCCCCCACTCCTCCTCCATCGTGGGCCAGAGTCAGACTTACAGTCACTTCCTGGTACTGCTCCATTCCATTCAGCACCACCTGGATGACCTCCCTGCGCAGCCGCACGCTCTGGTCGCAGCGGTACTCGGTGTTGGTCAGGTAGTAGAGGGCAGCGCTGCCCGTCACTTGGATGCTCTTGTCGTACTTGTGGCACTTCAGCGCGGCGATGACGAGCTGATGAGGAAAAAGAGGAGCGTGAGAGGCCTCGGCTGCTGCAGCAGAACCAGAATACAGTGATCCCTCGCTATATCGCGGTTCATCTTTCGCGGCTTCGTGGATTTTTTTTTTTTTTTTTTACAGTGCCTCTGAATCCTGATTGGCTCAGGGGCTTTACTGTTGTCTAGAAATAAAATATTGACGCTGTACTGTATTGATTTTTCACTTGTCAACAGTTTTCGTTTCTGTACATTCTGCCAACTTTACGTTTGCGCTTGGTCGCTTAGCAACCATGGTGAGAATGGCCACTGAACTTCAGCGCACGGCACAAGAATGGGACCCTTTGATGAGTCGTTCATTGCAGTTCTCAAATATAATCGAAGGTGGCATATCCGTTTATAAAAATCTTCTTGCTCAGAAAAAGAAAGAGCGCCAACAACTACCCATAACAATGTTCTTCTCTCAGAGAAAGACTCCTGCGCCTTCCGTAGAAACAGACGCTACAGTGGAGCGGAGTCAGGACGAAGAGGCACAGCTGGGACTGGGAAATACGCGAGTGACAATGTTTCCAATCTTGTACAGTATTACTAGATTAAAATTATTGTTTTAAACAAAGTTTGGTCTTTAAAACAGGTTTTGATGTTTGGTTTCATTCTACTGTTCAGTATTGCATTGTAAAATAATTAAAAAAAATAAAGTTGCTACTTCGCGGATTTCACTTTTCGCGTGTTACTTTTGGAACGCAACTCCCGCGATAAACGAGGGATCACTGTACCTCACAGGACACACACGGGGCGTCCGCGCCTTAGCCTGGACCTACCTGCAGAGCTCGCAGCAGCTGGCTACAGTGCTGTATCCTGGCGATGTCGAACAGCTGATTGATGGCTCTGTGGGCCAGCTCAGGGCGAAACTCCATGTAAGCTTCAATGGCGTTCAAGACCTGCTCTTCATTCTTGGATCCGGTCACCTGAAGGAGCACAAGCGGCGGCTTCAGCTGGAGACAGTGATGCAAGCGCAGGCCTGGCTGAGAAAGGTCAGCAGAGGTCAGCGGCGTACCTTCTGAGCAGGGATGTGCGTCACGTTACAAAGACTGGTGTCGTATAAGCCCAGAAACTGCAGCGGCCTCCTCAGCTCCTGGAAAGGATAGATGCTGCTCTTGCACGGCTCAATGCTGAAAGAGAGGAGCGTTTGTTGGGAAGGTCCGACTCCATCTGGATGCAGCGCTCGCGGAAGGAGACCCACCTTGGACGACCCATCGCTTCCTCAAAGTGGGGAACAGTGCAGTTGTCCAGCATCATGTGACCAGAGATGTCCAGTGAGACCAGGTTCACCAGACGCTGCACGATGGACGTCAGGATCTTCCTGGTCATCTTGAACTTGAGGGAAGCACGTCTGCTCTCTCTCGATATGTCGAGATGTCTGGAGGGGATCATTATTATTCATTATCGACTCTGGCAGAACCCAGCGAAATAAAATACACGAGCAAGTGAGATGAAAGTGCCCTCATGCATTAGTGTGTGTGTGTGTGTGTGTGTGTGAGATGAGCCTCACCTGAGGTGGAGCAGCTCTACCACAGTGCTCACCAACTCTTCTGACAGGTCCACGTTGTAGAGCACCAGTGATGCCAGCCTGTCTTTCCACTGGGTGAGAAAAGCTGTTCCCAGCAGCTGAACATTGGCCAGCTCCAGTGAGGTGAGACACTTGAGGGGTTTCAGCAACGTCTCCACGTCCACCTCATCAGGAAGACCTTCTATGTTCAGCAGCCGGAGGCGGTTGAAGCCCTGGAAGTTAAAATCGGTTTCCAGCGCCTGTCTGGACACAGGACAGTCCTCGTCCTCGGTGTCCTCGCTGCAGGCCAGCGGGGCGCCTCTGCGGTAGAAGATATAACGACAGCCGAAGAGACAGAGAGACACCAAAGTCTCCCGGAAACACATGAGTGTTTTCAGGCTGCGTGACGACAGGCTGTTGCAGTAGGTGAGATTGAGCTCGATCAGGTCCTGTGAGAGGAAAAAACCATCAGAGCAACAGAGCAGGAGCCCCCCCCCAGTCTGGAACACAGGCCCAAACCTTTGGCTAACCCCTCCTCCAGGATGCACTGTTAGCTCACGGCAGTCAGACAGGTAACTCGAGGCTGACTGTGATGAATCGACTGGAATAAACTAAAATCCAACCCAACACTCCCCCCTATCAGCTTCCCTGACTAACCCCCCCTCCTCCGTGGCAGTAGGAATATGCCCGACAAGCCCCACCCTAAAGAAGAAGCCATCAGAAGCATGACAGATCGCGGCTGCAGCGTAGCTAACGATAGCCCAAAGGGCTGTTTAACGGCTATATCACCTCTGTAGGTGAGTTATCTGAACATACCAGCCATGACAGGTTCAAAGTGAAACTACAACTAGTAAATAGCAGAGAGTTCAGAACCCAGTGAAGCATGTGGAGCAGAAGCACCACGGCCTGTTGGATGATGACAACGGCTGCTTCGTGATGCATGTGGTAACAACAACCTTGCAGAGAGCCAAGGGAAATGACAGAGCTCACGTTACAACGACGACGTCACGGGTGCATCTGAAACCAGGGAATTGCAAAAGCCCACCTGTTTCCTAATGGCCTCCAGATCTTTGTCCCGCACAATGTCCTCTCTGAGCTGGACCCTAGTCAGTCTGGTACTTCTTGGGTCAGAGAACAGTTGAAAGAAGCTCTCCTCTGGTTCAAAGTTGTTGTCTGTATGGACCATCTCCATATATCTGCTCGAGCAACAGAAATACAATGAACCAAGCATGAAATCAAAACTGCTCAGACCTGAAAACGAATGCGGGTCACGAGAAATCAACTCATACTTCCTGTTACATACGTGCTCACGAGCTTGTCACAGATCTCACTGGGGAGAAAGATGTCCGAGCGCAGGGACAGCTTGTTCTTGAAGCCCTGATAACACATGGTCTTCCTCAGGTTCCTCAGGCAGAAGATCGTTGTCAGAGTCATGAGGCTGTCAGGGTCGTCTCCTGCCGGCGCTGCCATGGTGGCCTCTTCTGCTCCGGCCCAGATCCAAACAGGCCACTCAAGGGACCCTGAGAGACACGAAAAAGGATTAGGGCTCCATTTCTCTGTTAGAACCCACCTGGAAACAACAGCAATGCTCGTGGTAAGTGGGCCTGGCGGTGCTTATGAGAGGGGGATTGCCAGATGTCTTTGAAGCAGGACACCAGCAGAACAGAGGTAAAACCCTTCAAGATGGGCTTTATTTTTCACTCCATCATCCACTGCAGAGCTTTCTGTGGTGACTCGGGGTTTAGGCAAAGGGCCAGGTTCGGAAACCATTGCTACGTCTACAACTGGACTTTTCAGTGAAGCGTACTGAAGACAGAACCTCAGTGTGGTTGGCAGAATCAGCCATCATTTCTGGTCTCTACTGTTAGCAGCTACTGCTGGCTACTCAACTTTAACTAGTATTTCTAAACAGCACCTGACTGTGGAGAATCGCCCGTTGATTAGATATGTGGTCATTCACAACCCAACTTTCATTTCCCTTTGGTTGCTCTTAACCGTACTAGAGCGTTAGATAAGCAGTCAGTGGCCACATATGACACCGAAACCGAGAAGAAATGCGACCGACTGTTATTGGACGGCTAGCTAGCTAGCGACACTGTGGGGCAATTTACTTTTATACCACTTAAGTCAAAGAGGTGCTGACACTAAGTAACTTTTAGCCTACTCCCTTACAACATGTCTATATACCAAGGAGCAGGGCCTGGTCTAGAGGTCGAGCCTTAATCTACCGATGAAGTGCCATTAATGCATTTCAGCGCATAAATTAGCTTGTGGCTAACGATGACTTTCCCAGCTATGGTGATGGCTAACTTAGCGCGTGAGGCTAGCGCTAGCTAAGCGCTGGGCTGAAATAAGAGCTGCGGGTCCTGATCCGCCCGGGTCGAGTGCCTGGCTCATGTGCAGGGTTCTACCTTAGCCTCGGCCAAGGCGATGTGTCCTGAAACGGCGGAAGAACGGAGCTAAGATGACCAGTTTTCACTCATCTGATTTGGGTCCCTCCGATGTCAACAAACCCCTCCTCCCACTGGTCCTCTCCTCCCGTCCCCTCCTTCCTCCTGCTCCTCTTCTTCCGCTTCCCTGCTCTTCCTTCAAGCCTTTCCTTTCTGGACTTTAGTCAAACATCCGTGAATATATGCATGAATGTAGTTATAAACTCAAAGGTCAAAACCAGGGTTTTAATCTGACACTGCTCTGATTTTGTTTCATCCTTTTTGATCCTGATCATTCATAGAGCAGAAAAACTGGTTTTGGGTTTGACTATGTGAAAATGCTTCTGCATATATTTGTTTTGGTTGTGCACCAGGCTCTATTGAACGGGACGAGATGGTTCCATCTCCAGATCCGTTCCCTTGATGCTCACTGGTGTCGTAGGTGAGTGTCTTCACAAATCCGGAACCAGTTCCTTGTTCTTCCTGGTGTTGATCCAGAGCTGGTTCTGATGGCACCAGTCCACAGCTTCCTGGGTCTGTTCTCCATCAGTGATGACACCAGTGAGAGTGGAGAGTCTGTGGAGGGTGAAGAGAACCAGAAGGTTCCTCGTGGGCCCCCATGCTCCACACCCGTGCTCTCCAGCTTGTCCCTCAGAAGGAGCGTGACCATCACAGTACTCCCGGGATTCTCATGGTGAGCTGGTCCACACAAGACTTCAGGAGCTGGGCGCTGATGCCACAGGAGCCTTCCTTATCTTCATGTTCCTCAGCTGCTTCTTCATCTGGAGGGTCACTAAGCAGGACACTAAACAGGACACTGGAAATGCTGTCCTGGTGTTGCACCAGATGGAAGTCAGCGTCGCTCGAGTGATTTCATTTGATTTTCCTACTGGTTCATTAAGAGAAAATACTGTGTTTACTATTGTTTATTGGTGGTTAGGGAACTACTACTGTCCACTACTTTCCACAATGCATTATGGGATATCCTGAGTGCTTAATATAAGGTACAGAGATCCTCACTCCACAAAGATGTGGAACCTACTGAGAGTGCTATAGGGAACATCTGGCAGATGCCACCATCATGCTGACCCCTGGACGCTGGTTTGGGACTGGACACACTGATGTTCTGCGCTATTGTTGGTGCAGCTCCAACCTCCACTAAAACTTAGGATGAGCTACACTTTTCTGTAATGATCAACAGTTTATGGACATCTACAGTTTATGCTGAATCATCCACAGTTCGTAGTGCGGTGAAGTTTAGAATAATCCACAGTATCGCAGTTTAGAAAGATCTCCAGTGATTCCTGATTACAGCTGACTTCACAGCGGCGGGAGACCGGAAGTGACAACACGGCTTCCGTCCGTTCCTGAATTCCTTCCTGGTTGGGACCAGTTGCAGGAGTCCAACGCTCCCCTCACAGACATGTCTACTGCCTACAGAAACAGGTGAAAACACCCCCGTTCTTAAATTTGCGTGATACGTGGGTCAGTCAGGTGTAATTACAAAGAAAGGACAACAACCAGTCCAGCATATAATCCTCACCGCAACCCTGATGTTAACTTCCGTGATAAGCTAGCAGTAACATCAGAGGAGCTAACAGACCCAGTCTAGGTCTGTCGAGACGAACATCCTCAGGCTTTACTCAACGTTTTCAGCAAACATTTTATGGAAAAGCAGCAAGCCCTTGTGGCGTCCGGCAGCTTTGGCCACACACTCGGTTATTCGTGGCTTTCCTTGGCCGGGTTAGCATCCTGCTAGTGGATCAGCTGACCCTCGGCTGTAGCAGCTGGATCTGCTGACAAAGGCTTTCTGTCAGAATCAGCGAAACTTCAGTTTTCTTCTCGTTCATACAGGGGACTTGCACGCATGGTTTCAGGTGCTGATCTACAGAAACCTGTAGATGGATTCATATTCTTCCCCTTGAACGGGATCAGAGTCCTGGTTTGGAAACATCTATTTTCAGTTTCTTTGTCATCATGCTGATATGGGATCAATGCAGGCATTCCCACCTCTTATTGAGGCTGATATTTAACACGGATCAATGAAATCAGACTTTGCTGTCAAGGAAAGGTGGTCATGAATTGGTTCCTATGTAGGAGTTAGTCGATGGTGTTTTGCTCCTGTAGTAATGAGATATATGTGGAATAATAATAAAAATTGTCTCTAAATGGAATGTAATAATTTGTCACTTTGAATGGCTCAAATCTCTTCATTTAAATGCTTATATTGTTTATGTTTCAGTTTATTTTCCATACATATACTCACTGTATTTCATTTAAGGTCTTATTTTTCCTCGTATGACACCATAAGCGTGTGAATGTTTCCAATCGGAATACACTCTGCAGAGGGATATTTGCTCGTTGAGGGAGTTCAGCGCTAAATGACACGGAGCATTTAGAAAAGAGGGCTGACCGCTTCTCCAAATGTGGAGTTTCATCTCTTCTTTGGCCTTTAGTCTGGGTTGAGCTCAGGTGTGTGACCTCTTTATTAACCAGGCTCTTTCTTTTTAGCCACATGGCACAAACATTCTAGTCAGAGCAGATGTAGTTTAGTCTTGGCTCTGGGGACTGAGCACCTTGTGGAGCTCCACCGATTAGCCAGGACCTGTCGGAGCTAAAGGACTGGCCTAGCATTGGTGTAGCTTGATATGAGCCAAGTTTTGCTGACTTTGAACTGTCTGTGCTGGCCAGCCATGTGTGGGCTACCTGTGGGCAGCCTGCTCAACCCAGTAATCCCTGACTGAGGTGACCCAGAAAGAGTAGCTGACCTCGCCATTACTCTGGCGGCTCTTTGGCCTCCACCCCCACTGTACGGATTCTAGGCAGGTCCTGATCCACGCTTTTAACAACATGAACTAGTTTTTGTGCTGTGGAGAAACAGCTGAAACGATCAGCTGTGTGTCTGAGGGGGTCAGGATTCAGAAGATGATCACATTCTTGTTCTACTTCAGGTCTTCTATAAGTGGGTCCAGCTTCACTGATTGTGGACATGTTCTCCAGTCTGACCTCACTGTGCTTTCAGGATACAGGAATTTGAAGCAACTTTGGGTGAAGAAACGATAAACTTGAAGACACTGAGAGAGTTGTGCTTTAACGGTAAAAGTCTGGCTTTATTTGATTAAACATGACCTTAATTTGATTAATCATGACCTTTATTTTTGTATTTGACTTTTCTTGATTCTCAGGAATCCCCTTTGAAGGAGGCATACGGGCACTTTGTTGGAAGGTAGGAACCATCGTAGTCCTCTTAAAGAACTCCCATTGTTGACCAGAGACTATGCTTTTCCTTTTGTAATCCAACAAATTGAAGCTGATTTATTGGGACTTGAGCTTTACTTTTATCAAAGGAAACATCTCAGTGACTTTTAACTGTTCTGAATCTTTCAAGAGTCACTATGAGCATGTAAGCACCTCTGGTGTCTCCACTAAAGGATTTGGGTGGTCTTGGAGCATCAACAGATGCTCTGCTTTTGTTTGCTCTGGGCTGCCGATGGATTATTTAGCACAGATGAGCTTGATTGATACACAGGAAGTTGACTTCATTAGCGTGGAGACCAATCCTGAAGTTTGACTCGGGCTGCTTTCACGGTCTCCTCACCCCTTCTCTGTTGGTCTCTGCTCCTTTTCAGGTCCTTCTCAACTATCTGCCCCTGGATCAGACAGTATGGACGTCGTTCTTGAAGAAGCAACGGTAAGAAGGAACCTGGTCAGTGGAGTAGTCATGGCAACCTGCTGCAGCTGTAATTCATGCAGACTGATGGAGGTTCTGTTCCATCCAGAAGACAGAAGCTGAGCAGATCAGAACATCTCAGAACTTATTGTGTAATACTGTAAGTAAAAGGAGCAGCTGATCGTGCCAGTTTAGCTCAGCCCTGTTGTTCCAGTAACAGTGAGGGTGGATCACTGAGGAGAGGAGAGGAGGTGCTGGTGCAGGCCAGCAGAGGTGGGGGGACCCAGCAGCAGGACCACGTTCTGCTCCTGGTTGTGGGGAGGACAGAAGAACCATTGCTGTATATCTACACAATAAGATCCAGTAGGCACTCATGCACGGTTCCGTCCCAATTGTCAGAAACTCTGAGGCTGAGATGAGGGCCTGACGTCCACAAGTGGGACTTATGCTCACAACCTTCTATCTGAGGAAAACATCAGATGGTAGCATGGATCTCATTACCTCAGGGCTGCTCCAAACATCTGGGCTCCACTAGGTGTCTTCTCAATGGCCAAGTCCCAATGAGAACTTCATTACAGGCATGTTTGTGGGATGTTTGGGGAGTTCATTTGCACTCAGCGGGTGCTCTGTCTCACAGGGAGGAGTATTCCCAGTTTCTCAGAGAAATGATCATCCAGCCTGGCATTTCCAAGGCAAAGTCAGGCTGTTCCAGAGAAGACGTCACCATGGAGGACCACGTAAGTCCCACCATGTCCGTCCTGATAGACTAAAAGTCAAGTCTGTCTAACACAGGAGAGACAATAATAGACAGTAGGAGGCTCCGTCTGTATCACCTGTACCATCCTCCAGCCTGGTCTCTATAACGACAGGACATGACGACAGTCCTGCTGTCTCACAACCTCTACGTTAATCTGCCCCACATCAGCTTCATAGCATTAGTTCATTTAATACCTTGTCGATTTCCGTTCAGCAGAACAATCACCTGGCTGTGTGTTTAGTGTGTGTGTGTCCAGATGGTGCAGCGCTTCATCTTCCTCTCTCCTCTTCCTCTTCCAGCCTTTAAACCCTAACCCAGACAGCAGGTGGAACAACTATTTTAAGGATAATGAAATTCTACTTCAGATAGACAAAGACGTGAGGTGAGAGCTTTGATGTAACACTGTTTCTCTCTAACCTACAAGTTTTCCAATCTATGGATCAGAGGTGCTCTCAAAGACAGTTGGAAGTACCCTATTTTCACCACCATAAGGCGCACCGGATTATAGGGCGCAGGCATGGTAAAACATACCGGTACGCTAGCTTAAAACATGCATGCTAGCGTGTATTTAGCAATGTACTCACGTTATTTTTTTGATCAATCCTCATCCACAAATCATCATCCATTTTGGAACTCGGTGCACACGTAAGGCGCACCGCATTATAAGGTGCCCCGTCCATTCTGGAGAAAATTTAAGACTTTTAAGTGCGCCTTATGGTCGCGTAACTGAGTGAGGATGTTCTTCCTGGCAAACATGAGCAGCCGTTTGTCTGGATCTGCAGGCGACTGTACCCAGACATGGCCTTCTTCCAGCGCCCCACTGATTATCCCTGCCAGCTGATCCTGGATCCTCAGAACGACTACGAGACACTGCGGCAGCGAGTGGAACAGACCACCTTGAAGGCCCAGACTGTGAACCGCAACCGCAGCGGAGTGACCAATGTAAGTGTGACCACTGTAGGAGACAGACAGACCCTCAGACAGGTCAGACAGACCCTTAGACAGGTCAGATAGACTCACAGACTGGTCAGACAGACCCTTAGACAGGTCAGATAGGCTCACAGACAGGTCAGATAGACTCACAGACTGGTCAGATAGACTCACAGACTGGTCAGACAGACCCTCAGACAGGTCAGACAGACCCTTAGACAGGTCAGATAGACTCACAGACTGGTCAGACAGACCCTCAGACAGGTCAGACAGACCCTCAGACAGGTCAGACAGACCCTCAGACAGGTCAGATAGATTTACAGACAGGTCAGGTCAGACAGACCCTCAGACAGGTCAGATAGACCGACAGACAGGTCAAATAGACCCACAGACAGGTCAGACAGACCCTTAGACAGGTCAGATAGGCTCACAGACAGGTCAGACAGACCCTTAGACAGGTCAGACAGACTCACAGACTGGTCAGACAGACCCTTAGACAGGTCAGATAGACTCACAGACTGGTCAGATAGGCTCACAGACAGGTCAGACAGACCCTCAGACAGTTCAGACAGACCCTCAGACAGGTCAGATAGACCCTCAGACAGGTCAGGTAGACCCACAGACGGGTAAACTCTGCGTGTCTATGGAGCGGCAGCTCTTTTCTGAAGTGGATCTGTTCCCAGGTCAGCTCTCCTGGGAAGGCCTTGAACCTGTACCCATCGAATGAATACGAGGTGATGCCCAGTGGAAGTGAAGCGCACTGGGAGGTGGTGGAACGGATTCTCTTTATCTACGCCAAACTGAACCCGGGGATAGCGTATGTCCAGGGCATGAATGAGATCGTGGGGCCGATCTACTACACCTTTGCTACGGACCCCAACAGCCAGTGGAAAGGTCAGTGATGGTGTGTCTGCATGAAAAGGTGCCACATGTGGGAAATATAAAGGTTCTCTTCTGCTCCATGGACCAGAGCACGCTGAAGCAGACACCTTCTTCTGTTTCACCAACCTGATGTCAGAGAACCGAGACAACTTCATCAAGAGCTTGGACGACTCTCAGTGTGGGATCACTTACAAGATGGAGAGTGTGTATTCCATGCTGAAGGACAAAGATCTGGAGCTCTACCTGAAGCTGGTGAGATGCAACAGATGTGTGTCATGGGTGTGTTAACCTGCTCTTGATCTGAAACACTGATCCGTCTGGAATCTCACAACCTGCTCTCTTCCTGCCGGCTTTGAGCTCTAGCTGGAGATGCTGTCAGCAGTTCTCACTCTTTCTGCTAATGCCTGATTCATTTGGACTTTTTGTTTCATCTTTAACCAAAGGACATATTCCAACCCAAACAGTGTTGTTTGAGACCCTGGTTTCCTCCAGAAGGTTCCATTAGATCTAAATGTGCAGCCCTTGAAGCTGATGTGTTCCAGAGGTGTAGCTCCATATGGAATTTCAATGTCTTCATGTTTGAGCTCATCATACCTTAGATCATCAAGAACAACCCATGCTGTTAGCTCTGTAGTTCCTTCACTGCCTGAGAGAACATCTGCTAATGGTTCTGAGCTGCTGTGTCCTGACAGGAAGAGCAGAACATCAAACCTCAGTATTTCACCTTCCGCTGGCTCACCCTGCTGTTGTCTCAGGAGTTCCTCCTGCCAGACGTCATCCGGATCTGGGACACCTTGTTTTCTGACAAGGAGCGTTTCCACTTCCTGATCTTGGTGTGCTGCGCCATGCTGATGTGAGTGTCTGGCATCAGCTCCTCGCCCGTCTGCTGCATTGATGCTCTTTCTTCTCTGGCTCATTTGGTCCTTTTTGACTGTTTGCAGACTGATCCGGGAGAACTTGCTGGCTGGAGACTTCACAGTGAACATGAGGTTACTGCAGGTACAGTTCCTCCAGCTCTGCTGCGGAGCCTCCACAGATGCTTCAAGGCATCCTTGTTCTAATTACTCCAGATCAAAGCTTGACGCATGGACTTCTGACCATGTCCCTCATGTTTCAGGATTATCCCATCTCAGATGTCCACACCATCCTAACCAAGGCTGAAGAGCTGCGGGACAACTCCTAACCTGCTGACGCACCTGTTTGCTGGGGGCGTGAGCAGCAAAAAGACTGAAACATGGAGGCTTTGATGAGTGGAGATCCTGGACTGAAGCACGCCTTCTGTCAACAGTGCAGGAACCTCACCACCTTTCTGGAAGCTGTACAGATGAACACACTTCTGCAGATGCTTTGAAGGAGAAGCCTGAGTCACTAGCCCATAGAGACCCAGACTTTGTTCTGGCTGCTGCATGTTTGGTCCGTATGTTCTGTTGCCTCTCTGCTGATCTGGAACTTTTATTGAAGGTTTCTCCTCTGATGATGTGAAGGAGTCAGTATTTTTGGTACTTTGTCTAGGAAATTCGGAATAGAGAGCTGAGTTTTATTTGACACACTAGCCACCTGAGAATCAGACCTTTTACCTGCTTTATAATCCTTTTCAACTAAATGAGCCATTCTGCCTTTCACATTAAACATTAGATGTGGGATTCAGCCATGGTGCCACCACTACGGGCACAGAACAAGGTGACCAGCCTCCAGGACTACTGCTGAGTTCTGCTCTGACCTCTAACCGGTCCACTGACCTCTGACCTCTGCCAGTCCCAATACTGTTCTTCTGGACAGGGTTGTCCACTTTTACCAAGTCCTACCCAGAGAGTCGAGCCTTTGTCTGGAGGTCAGGAGGTCAGACTGTGCTGTTTCAGCTACACACCTGCATCCCAGATGTAACAGTTAGCTTTAACATATCTAAAGATTACATTTGTTTTTACAAAAGAATGAGTGTTTTCCACCCTTTATGTCAAACAACAGAAAAGGTTCCTGAAAGCACCAAAACTCTACTAAATCATACAGACATCTCTCCCAAAGATGCTTTTTGGTTTTTACTGGAGGAATTGAGATTTTGTACTGTTCTGTCTGCGTTCCCATGTCCTGGTTGTCTTCTGGTTGATTGTGTTCCGATTGTGTTTCTCTTTGTTCTTAACACCCTCACAGGCTGCTGCAGTGAAGGAATTGATCTGGTCCAGTGGCTCCATAGTTCAACATGCACAATTCAACTTCCTGAGAGAGTCAGGGGTATTCTGTAGGATTTGGGGGTATTTTGGAGGATTTGGGGGTATTCTGGGGCTGCCACTGTTTCAGAGCAGCATCTCAATGTTGGGGCCTAATTTTGACCAGGTCCAGATCATCCTCAAAGCAGGATTTGGTCGTTCTGAGCATTAAAAGTTCTTTCTGCTCGTAGCCAAATGTGAATGTGAGTGAAACTAAACGCTGTTCATCAGCTGGTCGAGCTGGTCCAGGACTAACGAGGCTGAACCTTTTTAATGTATGAGTATTTAAAGCCCAGTATGTCACTGTAAGGCATTATATCTCTATGAAAACGTGTTTGAATATGAAAATGACATAAGTTTCATGTTTTAGGCTGATAAAATTTTTGGGGGACGTTTTGTTATTTCTGTAATGTGTCTTTTGTTACGTGCCATTAAAAACAGTTTTTTTGAACTGAGGACAACTCTAAAAAAGAGGAGTGTTGAGGTCTTTTTCCCTCAGTTCTGCTGCAGATGGAGCTGCTGGAGACTACATTTAAAAACACAAAGACCGATGTGAGTGCAGATGATCTCAGTCTGTCCCAGCAACACTCATCATGGTCCATGATCTGAAGAGAAACCTCTGTGTCAAAAGGTCAGTTACTCCACAATGATTCAGGCCGGTCTACACTGCAGGAAACTCAGGCAGTCATCTGTACAACCATTAACTACATTTGGACAGGCTTCTGATGAGATGATCACCTGGATTAGCCTTCAGTGCTCAGGCTGATTCAGGTGGCAGCTGCCTAACGGACTTTCAATGGAGGAAGATGTGCTTCCATTAAATCAGGACACATCTGAGGTAGCTGTATTTGACAGCAAAGGCTACATTCACACTGCCATCAAATGTGACCTGAATCGGATTGGGAAATGTCAGATCGACGTGTGCTGTTCACTCTCAGAAACAATTTCCCAATCCGATTCAGACCACTTCAAATTGTGATATTGAATCGGATACCTATCGGATTTTGTCGAATGCGCTCGCAGTCTGAACGGTTTTTAACGCGACTTTGACGTCTTTCCAGTGCGACATACGTCAGAATTCCGCGCCGCTGACAAAAGCGGAAGCGGGAAAAAGAGTCACCATGACGACGATAAACATTGGAGACAGCAATGGTGACGTTAGCGAGTTGAGAGGTAATGAAGTCATACACCTAATTAGCATTTGAAGAGTGACGTGCAAACCAAATTTGAAGGGTCTTTTCGTAATCGTTCGGTTATGAAAGAATTACAAAACCCGAACGGGGCTCACAAATCAGCCGTCACACAGTCTTCGAATGAAGACCTTCAACCAGCTTCGCTTCCGTAAATAATGTTCTGTAGGTGACGTCATTAATGTTCTACTGCGCATGCGTTCAAATGAAATTAAATCCAGGTGAAAGCCATTCTCTTCTCCGACGATAATGGTTGAGCTGGTTTACCGCTATTTAAATGGATTATTTCATTCCCAGTTTATGCTCATTTTAAGGAGGAGCAGGAGGCTGGAGGTCGGTCACAGCTGTAAAGATGCAGCAGATCTATGGATCAGACCAGTAGACATTATGAAATTGTGAGATGTATAGAGTGAGCAGGCTCGAAGCATTCAGCAGTGACCGAGGCCTTCATTAATGCTGTAATGTCCGGCGGCTGCCGGTGGGTGGCGCCAGACATAATAAAGCCGCCAGATGACACAACCTTCCTGATCTGATACCGCGTTTTCAGTCTTTGGAGCAAATGTGTTTTATTGCTAACTAAGAGACTAAAACTCTACTAATGTTATCAATGTGGTGCCTCGTCACACAGAGTGTTGCTTAAATGTGTGCATAAAATTGTGAACGCTTGTTGACCTACCGGGTTTGGAATTTTCCAGAGAACCCTGAACGCACCAGGAGGTTTGACAGCTCGACAGGCAAACATGGCGGCCGCTAGCTAAATGTCCCAGTTATTGTCTCCTTTATTGTCAATATCAGCGCTCACACACACGCACACGCACACCTCTACACCCGCTGTCCCTGGACACGACCGGAGTCTCCTGTGTTTTATTACCGCGGTGAACAGGAGCGGGGTGAAGGGTTGCTTTCTCACCTGTCCGCCGACATGATTCACAGGTGAGCCTCTCACTCCGAAACTGTGTCTCCTTATCTTCTTGATTTCACTTTGAACATTCACTCTTATGCCACCGTCACCGTCGCTCTTGTTAGAGATTAAATGGAAGCGTGATTTGAGAAATCGGATAATTTAGTTCTTGGGGCAAAGACAGGGCGTTATCGAGCCAGGCAGAGGAGGGGATTTAACCCGAGGTTTCTCTCTGTTTACGGCTCCATTTGTTGTTTCAGCTCAAAGCCAGTTGAGTCAGTCTGTACTGAAACCAACTCCATATTTATATGAAGTCAGTCATTTACAACATACAACCAGTTGACTTTAGGTTTTCTGTTCCATCGCTTGAGAATCGTGATCACGTGATCCATTTTAACATCGACGCCACCAATGGTGGATTAATTTTACCGAATCAAAGTTTATGTCTCACCAATAACAGGCACACATTTCTAAGGTTGACCAAAAAACTCAGAATTCATAGATCAAATGTCGGAAAGGTTTGTGTTCTTATGCAAAAATGATGACAACAATGAAAATAACAACAATGATTATAACAACTAGGACAATGAGAATAACAATGCTGTGCCTAAGGTTTGCGCAGCACCTTGGTTGCCGGAGCTTTTTAGCAAAGCAGTCTGTAGCCTTGATTCTATTAATATACCATGAGCAGCTGATCTAAACACGCTGGTGGAGGCAAACATTGTTCTTTAAACACCAAACCTGCTGTTAAAACCTGTGAATCAATGTCAGATTACACGGACATCGTCGATTGTTGATAGTATTGACACAAGGCATTTTAACCTCCTAAATGCTGCACTGACACTGGTTTGTGACCACCCTTTACTCGTTTCCTGCAGCTAATTCCAGGCCTCGCCATAAACCAGGCCCCTCACTCCTCCCTCCTCTAGATGATGACATCACCGACACCAGTAAAGCATACCACCAAGCCTTTTACCCATGGACCACAGCGTCCGGGTTCAGGGACCCTGGACACTCTGTCCATTTCCTCCCTCCTCTCTGGAGATGAGGAGACCGATGACAGACAAGGAGGTGAGGAAGAGTTGGGAGAGCTGGAGGTGAACCCCTATGATGGGCTGCCCTTCTCCTCCCGCTACTACTCAATGCTGGAGGAGAGGCGTCGCTTCCCCATATGGAGGCTCAGGGAGAGTCTGCTGAAGCACCTGGAGAACCACAACATGGTGCTGCTCAGTGCAGCTGCTGGAGCTGGAAAGAGTACCCAGGTAACCAGGAAGGAATGGAGGAACCTTTGTTCCCAGCAACCAAGTAAAAAGCCTGTAACCTTCCCCGTCCCTGTTGTGGTGTTAATGGAAAACTTGTCCGATTCACTAGTTCCTGTTCAGCTGTGAGAAGGAAATCATTTCTAAAGTCAGACCTACAAAGGTCAAAGTACTGTTGCCCTTGACAACAGTGTCAGAGGTAAAGAACATGTTAAGAGGAGTAATGCTCTCATCCTGTCCCAACACCAGTGTGTCCAGGTGATATTTACACGTGTTCTTTTCATTTCACACCTGTGTATAAATAGTGATGAGCCGGTACACCTGTAGTAACGTACAGAAACATAAAGTCGTGCTGACCAAGCATTCCTGATGGGTTTTTGGTACTTCAGCGTGTTTTTTAGGTACCCTGGCCCACCGTGGATGAGTGTTCTCCTCTGCTGCTGTTCTCCTGCAGGTTCCACAGTGGTGTGTGGAGTACGCGCTCTCCTACCAGTTCTCCCAGGGTCTGGTGTGTTGTTCCCAGCCATATTCTGTGGCAGCGGTCAGCCTGGCCCTGCGTGTGGCCGATGAGATGGACCTGAGCCTGGGCCTGGAGGTGGGCTACAGAGTCCCCCATGACGATGGCTGTACGCCTGACACCCTCCTCAGGTGAATTTGTCATCTGTTTGCCTTGTTCCTGGGTTACAGTTGTTAAAGTTTACAGTTTTGTGAAGACAGACAGAATAAAAGACTGCAGGACACTCCTACTGTCTCCAGGGGATCACCACGCTTTCATGTCTTTACGTGGGAAAGTCTTCTAGATAAGTTGTGATCCTTCTGTAGATCAAATGAGGTGCTTTTTGTTCAGCTGTATGTGCTGTTATGATCTGCTGTCCTGTCCTCAGAGGACAGGAGGACGTCCAGGTTGGATTAAACCATCTCTGTAATCTAATGCTCCACAAGTGTCTCACAGCCACACCCTGACCATTGTTGTGTGTTCACTGTTGGTCGCTCTCCAGGGTGGAAGTAAAAGTTAGACAGGATGAACGCCTGTCTGACTGACTGTGACTGCGACAGAAAGCTCAGCAGGCTTCCTGACGGTTGTTGCTTTCTCCTCAGATTTGTCAGCGACACTCTCCTGCTGGAGGAAATGATGTCCGACCCTCTGCTGCACCAGTATGGGGTGGTAGTGCTGGATGAGCTCCAGGAACGTACCATGGCCTCTGATGTGATGCTGGGTCTGCTGTGTGACGTCTGTCGCCAGAGGAACGACTTCCGTGTGGTTCTTCTTACCCATCCAACGCTGGCGCCTCGGCTCTCCGCCTTCCTCGGCCCAGAAGTTCCCCTCCTCTCCCTGGACCCCCCTGCTGACGGCCAGGAGAATGACAGGCTTGAGGAAGGCAGGCAGACTGTGGATATGACCAACATGGAGACGCTGTACCGGGAGCTTTCTTCTGGGAGGCAGCCAGTCACGGCTGCTTGTCATATGGTTCTGGATCTGCACAGAAGAGGAGAGGAAGGAGACGTCCTTGTTTTTGTAGCCAGTGCGCAGGTACCGTTTCCTGCCTGCAGAAATATGAGGCCAGTTCAGACGAGCATAGATGCTGCTGCAACCTTCACCAACATGCATGTTTGGTTAAGGGTTGCGTGTAATGTCCTGGTTTTAAGCACATGACTTATAACATCATATAGCTCCTCAGAACAGTTTGTTTGGTACATATTGACCTTGGTTAGATGTGTGTGTCACACTCAAACACCCTGTGTCAACAGCTCCACATCTCCAGTGTCCTGCTGACTGACTGTCAGAGCCAAGTGTAGAGATGTGTACAGCTGTAGCGATCCTGATGTTGTCTTGTTACAGTCACACCTGCTACCGAATTCACACCTTAAACCATTGTTGTTTTGATCTGAGCTGAGGAACTGCTCCAGAAGATGATCAGGGTTATATCTGTTATATAAGTTCAAAAGGCCAGGGCCACAGATTAGCCACAGAGAGATCTTACAGGTCTCAGGAGTCTTCATGGCCTTCATCCCTAATTCAGAAGTTATAATCAGTACAGAGAACCTAGTTCAGGTTCTTTCCAGTGAAAACACTCAGTCGGCTCCAGAAACACATTAAAGCTCTTTAGCTCACTTCACACAAGTACTAGGTCCCTCAAGAATCCATGCTAACCTGCTAACCGGGCGTTTAACCTTGTAGTAATCATCAGTCGTCATTATCGGATTATACTGCCTTTTGTGGATTCAGAGCTCATCACAGCTCATCATAGCTCCTGTTGGAGTTCTTGATGATTGAAAATCGACTGGTTTCTGTCCTGGTTCTTCTGACCTCAGTGTCGCCCTGCTACAGTTGACCAGAGCATCCTGTTCCAGAGCCAGGAGCAGGTCACTGGGATTAGACCGGTCCAGATCAAATTTATCAGATTGATTCAATTATGTTCATGTTCAGGATGTTTCCTCTTCATGCAACAGGTTTGTTGCACCAGACGTCCCTTTACTTTGTACCTTTTCCCTTGGGAAAAACGATTGAGCAGCAGGAATAAATGTTCACATCTATGCTGATGGCGCTCAGCTGTACAGTATTTCTCTATGAGACCAGAGGAACCAGAACAGTCAGGACTGAGGTGATTGTGTTTGGTCCTGACCTGCTCAGGATGGATCAGCTGAGCGATCACATCATGACCCTGGAGGATTGTTTCTGTAGCCTCCATATTAAACAGGTCTCCAGATCAGGAGCATGCTGACCATGACAGGGCCAGACAGATCTTTATATGAACACCACAGGTGACTGGTTATTGTGGTGATTGCCATCTCTTCCATATATGTTCCAAGTATTATTGCCTCAGGTCCTGTGGGTCTTGTTCCACCAGCAGGACAAGTGTTGGGTGACGTGAAGTGGCTTCATTTCTTCCCTCCTTGTGTAGGAAACAGAGGAGTGTGTGTCTCTGCTGGAGAAGGAGTGTGTAGCTCTGAGTCCCCAGCTTGGTCCTCTCAGGATTCTGCCCCTCCACGCCGGACTGGGGGGCAGCGCCCAGCGGATTTACGAATCTGACCCGGAGCCTTCCTCGCAGAGGGGGAGCGACAGCTCTGAGGGGGGGCGATCCTCGGTGACAGAAGCCAGGGCCTCTGTGGTGAAAAGGAGGGTTATTGTCACAGACGCCCTCGCCGAGGCGTCCTTCTCTTTGCCCGCTGTCCGCTACGTCATCGACACGGGCCTTCAACTCACAACCGTGAGTTTGTGATCTCATCAGCAGTTCCCAGTGATAGGCCCGACACAGCAGGTTTGGAGTATGCAATCAGATCACTGTCATGTGACTGTGTCTCCAGGTTTACAACCCTCAGATCAGAGCCAACTCCCACATCCTGAGGCCCATCAGCAAAGACCAGGCAGACATGAGGAGGCAGCGGGTCAACAGCCACCTTCCTGGTAATGACCTTCATCCCTGGACTTCTGTGCTGCAGTCGTTGGCCAGGTCACAACTCTTCTTCTTGCTCTTCTTCAGGCTTGTGCGTCCGTCTTTACCCTCAGTCTCTGTATGAGAACGGGATGCAGGAGGCTCACTCTTCAGGGGTCATGGAAGAAAACCTCAATCACCTGGTGCTGCTGCTCAAGAGGCTTGATATTGCTGACATGGGACAGTGCAAGTTTCTGGACAGACCAGGTAGAGCGATGATGCAGGCTGAAGAAGAGAAGGGGTTCAGAAACAGAAGCTTCTCTTCCTTGTTCTCAGCCCCCGAGGCTCTCATGCAGGCCCTGGAGGACTTGGACTATTTGGCAGCGCTGGATGATGACGGCAACCTGTCAGAGGTGGGCATCATCATGTCAGAGCTGCCGCTGGAGCCGCCGCTGGCTAAATCCCTGATCGCCGCCTGCGAGTACGACTGCGTGGACGAGCTGCTGACCATCGCTGCCATGCTGACAGGTACCGGTGATGAAGAGGATGGTAACAACATGACGCAGGTCCATTCAAACCTAACATTTGTGTGCACCTGTGTCAGCTCCTACCTGCTTCATGACAGTAGAAGCCAGCAGGAAGGAGGCTGCTCTTCGCCACTGGCGCCCTTTGATGCACAGCGAGGGAGATCACCTGACACTCATCAATGTCTACAATGCCTTCATACAACGTATGTGTAGAACGTAGAGCAGCCGCTCCTGCTCACACGCCTTCTGACGTGTTGGCAGGCTTCTCACTGACCTTCTGCTCTCTTCAGATAACCAGGATGAGGCTTGGTGCAACACACACTTCCTCCTTCACGCTGCCTTACGATTGGCTGTGGTGATCAGGCTGGAGCTGCTGGAGGTGATGCAGAGGATAGAGCTTCCTGTGTCTCCACCTGCCTTTGGTTGCCAAGACAACTGCACCAACATTAAGCGTGCTCTGATATCAGGCTTTTTCCTCAATGTAGGTGCCCTCCTCCCCTTTTGCCCTATGAATGGCATCACTAGTTTAGAGTTGTGCTGAATGATGAAGGGTGCTGTGTGAGGACACGCTGGAATCAGACTGCACTAGTAATATCGTAGCTGCTTTATTCAGCATGTAGTGTTTCTCCTCAGGTGGCCAATGATGTGGATGGTTCAGGTAACTACCTGCTGCTAACTCACCGCCACGTGGCTCACCTGCACCCCTTCTCATCCTACTTGTGTCGCCATCCCCGGCCCAGTCCCCCCAGCTGGGTCCTCTATCACAAGTTCACCGTCTCACATGACAACAGCATCTGCATTGCTTCTGAAGTCCACCCTCAGATGTGAGTGCAGCCTCTCCTCTCCTCTCCTCTCCTCTCCTCTCCTCTCCTCTCCTCTCCTCTCCTCTCCTCTCCTCTCCTCTCCTCTCCTCTCCTCTCCTCTCCTCTCCTCTCCTCTCCTCTCCTCTCCTCTCCTCCTCTCTCTCCTCTCCCTCCCTTCCTCTCCTCTCCTCTCCTCTCCTCTCCTCTCCTCTCCTCTCCCTCCCTTCCTCTCCTCTCCTCTCCTCTCCCTCCCCTCCTCTCCCTCCCTTCCTCTCCTCTCCTCTCCTCTCCTCTCCTCTCCTCTCCTCTCCTCTCCTCTCCTCTCCTCTCCTCTCCCTCCCTTCCTCCCCTACCCTACCCTACCCTCCCCTCCCCTCCCCCTCCCCTCCCCCTCCCCTCCCCTCCCCTCCCCTCCCCTCTAACCCTACCTTACTGGATGTTTCCGTCACGACAGGCTTGTGGAACTGGCCCCCCAGTACTACCTGGGAAACCTGCCCTCAGGTGAAGGCAAAGAGCTGCTGATGGAACTGAAGCAGAGTCTGGAGCTTGAGAGACCATCAGATGAGCACGGCGAGGCCCAGAGAGGTCACAGCGAGGCCCAGAGAGGTCACGGCGAGGCCGACGACCAGCCCAGTGCTGACCGCTGCATCATCCAATGAGATGAATTATGAGCTGAAACGGTCATTTTGTTTGATCTTTAATGAAACTTTTTGTCAGTTTGTGGTCTGGAAGACGTATTTTACTGTCTTCCAGTATTTTACTGCTCCACGATGACTTTGGACTTGTGTGGATCAATGTGCCACCTGTGATGGTGTCTCAGGGCTCCCTGTGATGCAACTGTAGCAAAAAGCTTCTCTTCAGGGTTTTATACTGCTGCCACGCAGTCATCAGAAGAGGAACGTTGCTACTCTCATCTGTCGCACCTT
Source organism: Takifugu rubripes (assembly GCF_901000725.2). Lineage (NCBI taxonomy): Eukaryota > Metazoa > Chordata > Actinopteri > Tetraodontiformes > Tetraodontidae > Takifugu > Takifugu rubripes. Next base: position 2,015,021 of record NC_042290.1, read on the forward strand.
TAAAGGACGCGTGAGCTGCGTTTCTACATCTGAACGGACTGTTTGAGTCTGGAATCACTGGAGTCACAAGAATAATATTTTTATTTAAGGTGTTTGGCTTGAAAGAATTCTGTTTTTAGCAGCAGTTGTCTATAAATGTTGTATTTTAATTAAATGTAATAATAAAATTGGCCTTAATCTGGATGTTTCTGTCAGACTTTCTGGAAGAGTTGAGTTGAGTCTCAGTTTGGGGCCAGAAGATTCTGATCCTGATGTGATTTCTGGTAACTTCCCAGGAAGAGACTCACAGAAAGCTGGATGGAGGTGAACGGCAGGCAGATGGTGGTTCTTGGAAACTGTCAGACTGGAAGTTCAAACCTCTTCTGGCTCTTTAACCTCCTGCTCAACCAGTTTTTTGGCATTCCTGAGGCTCAGTTAGCAGGAACGTTCTCTCTTTTGGCTCATTACACGGGTAGCTAGAGAAGGTCTACAAGAACTCTAATAAAATGGTCATTTTTTAGCCATCCACAGATCTTCATGTTATACATTTAATATTAAATCTTTACCTTTTCTACTGTCTACAAACACACGGCTCCACCTGCCCAGGATAGGCAGTGATGATGAGATTACCTGAAGGGAGCGCTGGGGACTCTTCTATAGAGGAGGAGGAGGAGGAGGAGACGATGCCCCGTCAGCTGACCCAGGGTTGTTGGCTTCCTCACCTTGCTCCTCTTCAAAAACAATCGGTGTTGCTGAAGAACTGGACCAGCTGAGGTCCTTTGGTGTTCTTTCCTTAATTCATTTATTTATATTCCAGTTTAACGCTTCAGGTTTTCTGAAGAATTTTGTCAACAATTAGGTCCACATCTTAACTGCTGACGTTCCCAAAAAGGATATCAACAACAACAACCACAACTTTAAGCTCTGATTAATATATAAAATAACGTACCAATGTTTGGGTGGTGTGAGTGGAGGGAGGAGGGAGGGAGGAGGAGGACGTCTGCCCTTCCTCAGTAACCTGAGAGGCTGTGAAAGGAAGCCAAGAGAAGAAGCGGAGAACTTTGAAGGTGTCTCGGGCCTGCTGCTCAGCCAGGCTCAGCAGGTTTATTTTAGATCGTGCATACGCAGAAACAGACATGTCACACATGCTCAATCCTCTTGTCACTTCTTCAGAGCAGCGTCGCTCCTGACCTGACACGCAGACTCATCCTGCTTTAACAGCTTCAGCTCCACCTCCGTCTGCCGGCGCATCGCCTGGGAGGAAGCGTCAAACGTTCTAAGAGTAGCAAAAGCATCCTTCCTGACAGGTTCCATATGAACCAGACAGGTGAAGAACCAGCCACATGACAGCAAAGTCATAACCCACCTCCAGGTCTCTGGTGACACTGTGGTTGGGGCCATGGGTGACCAGCAGAATGCGGTAGGCCTTACAAATCAGCTCATGAGCCATCTCTATCATCCCAGCCTGCAGATGAGTGACACCTGCGCGCATCACGGCTATGCCCAGCTGGGCGCTGTTAGGGTGGTACAACTTCCTGTTGGAGAGAGAGGACTGTGGTGACCCTTGCCTTAGGGTCAGGGGTCACGGGCATAGCAGAGCTAATGCTATGGATCTCTTTCATGTGTTTAGTCACAATATTAAAAGCGGCTTCAGAAATGGAGCAGCAGCCTGACCTACCAGCCTCTGCTCAATGGAGGTTCTCAATGACAGGAAGAAGGATGATTAAATGAGGGTAAAACGCAACCTGTGCTGCTCACGTGTATCCCTGCACCATCCTCCGGGCGTAGGCTGCAGCCTCCGAGAAGCAGCGCAGGTACGAAAGTACCTCAACAGCAGCACTCAGCACACGCAGGTGATGGAGATGAGTGTCAGCCAAGAGGTTCTTCTGCTTCTCCAAACACTTAGAACACAGCATCCGGACCTGACGGAGGAAGAACAACCCCCAGTAGAGAGAAGGGTGGAGCTGGTGGAGGCGCAGCAGTGGGGTGCACCTACCTCCTGGAAGTCTTTGTCCATCAGAGACCTTTCTATCTTTTCCAGACACTCTTGGCTGAAGGCTGTCACCTCCTGCACCTGATCAGCGGAGGGCTGATGACAGCAAAAAGCTTTAAGGACACAAAGCGGCGTTAAAATCAGTCCTGTATTGTCTGAATCACTCACTTTCCCCCCAGGGCCGTCGGCAGCAGCGGCCGTCATCAAGTCATCCTTGATGTGCTGCCTACAGTGTTCACAGGTGCACTCAAAGTAAAAATGTTCCTTCAGCTTCCTCTGACGCTCAGCAGACGTATCCAGGAAGTCTACATAGCTGACGGTCAGCTCCTCCCCCTCACAGATCTTCCTCAGAGCTCGTAGCTCGATCCTGCGTGGACAGTAGAAGTTATAGCGCATGCGCTCAGTGCATGAGGTCAGGTGGGACTGTTCTGAGGTTCAAACTGGCAAATGGAACCAGCAGGGAGGAGGCGAGAGGTCGCAAGGTCACCGTTTCTGTGGGACCGCCTCACGTGATGACAGGAAGTCATCGCCCACCTCAGGAAAGTTCCTGTATGCTTCTCCGTGTTCCCAATTCCTCCAACCATCACAATCTAAAATGCTTTTAGTCTCAGTCAGCAACACACAACAGGGTCCAGATCAGGTCCTGATTAAAAGGAAGTTATTCCAAACCACATATTAAACACATGCAAACGCTCTCTCTCTCACACACACACACATACAAAGGAAGACTCACCTCCTCTTAGAGTGGAGCGCTGAGTTTGTAGCTGAATGGCTACAACAGACAGAAACACTGAGATGGGGTCACAGCTTCAGCACCGTTACACAACCAATCCCTCATTTCTCTCATGAACTGTTCTCTAAAATCTGAGACACTAAACATCTTGAGCCAGGCAGCAATACTCCACAGCCTCTAACCTTCACTGCTCCCATTTGAATTGGGAACACTGGACAAGGTCCAGTTCTGTGGAGGATCGTGCTGCAAGACCCCCGATTGGGTGGTGGGTGAGATTAGAAAGAGGGGGATGTTGAGGTGGACGGATTAGCTACTGTACATCTGTTGAGGAGGTGACTCGGACACCTACTTGCCATGGTTGAGGACGACGCTGCAGTTGGGCCAACAATCATGGTTGACCAGACACAGGTTGGGAAAGAGTCCCACACCAACAGCTTTCAAACCTCTCTGGTCACTCAGCGTGAAGCCGTTGCACTTGATCTACACAGAGAGCGATGAGAAGGTGAGCGTGGGTGTAACAAAGAGTCGCAGGAGACCCTTGAATCATGTGACACACCGAGATGTTCTTACAATTCCAAAAATGTGTGCTATTTCATCCAAAGAATGCTTTGTGCGTCCACAAGACCAGTATTGCAGGAACACGTGGACATCAGTGTCGATGCGCTTGAGGTGGTCCTCAGGGAGGTCGGCCACATGGTCCTCCAGCTCTTCAACTGAGAGCAGCTGACTGTCCGACGCCACGCCTGTGTCCTTATGTATACGCCACATCACGCGTGCAGCCAGACTGGACACACATGGACAAGAACTTGCATTTGAGACCAAAAAAATACTGAAACAAAGCAGCTCATATTCACTATTATTGCGCCTTAATGTTCACAACAGTCATGGAACACAGGTGAACCTGAACGGGTGATGTCTCCTTACCGAACCTTGTCTCCCGGCACCGTCCCCAGCTTCCTGATGGCCTGGCACTCCTGCTTGTGTTCCTCCCAGCATGCAGTCTGGCAGGTGCGGTTGCAGTAGTGGGCGAACTTACACTGGCCGCAGCGGTGCAGCTGGGCCTGATGGCGAAAACAACTGTGGCACACCTGGGAGGCAAAACTGCACAGAAGGGACACAGACGAGGTCGTGGCACTGTAAACTCAAGCAAGTCCTCAAGGTCACTCAGATCTGCTGAGGTTGTGACTGACCAACACGTGCACATTAAGAGCAGCAAACAGGAGGAAAAGAAAGACAGGGGACGTGTTTACATTCTTCTACCAGTACAGCAGATGGTCCAGTGTCTGCACCAGAGTCACCAGGAGGTCTGTGTGAACTCATAAAGCCTGTGAAGACACCAAACCACAAACCTTGGACCAGTGGAGCCCCTCTCCCGTATCACAGACCACTCAGCTCACACATTGTTTTGGTGGGCATCAGCGATTACATGAACTTGATTGCCTCTGTAACTTCATCCATCTTTACCAGTTTGGGGTTTGACCAGTGGGGCGGCAAATATCTAAAGACCGTTACAAGTTACAGTCCTGGCCCAACTGGTCCACCTTGTTCTAGGCCCAGTCCCAGAACAGCATCCAGCTAACGTGGGCTAACTATGGTTACTGGGTCTTTCAGTTCATTAGTAAGTACCCGTCCTTCAGTTACCAGCTCATATATGGAGCTATCATATAGCCATGCTAACCCACCTCAGCTAAAGCTGCTCAACTATGGTGCAGAATAGCAAGGACATTGTATCTGAATGTTGCACTTTTACTTTTTGACAATCTATTTAGAACCAAATTGAAGTGTTTTAAAAGTTTTTAAGAGACAAAAGATTGTGAGTTCACAGAACTCAGGTGTCCTCATCATGAACATGATGGCTGAAAACTGACGTGCTGAAGTTCAGGCGATGTTCATGTCCGATTCTACACATTAGTCTCGTACCTGTCGAAGACCACAGCAGAGTAACTGGGCTCAGCAAACACCACCTCCCCAGTGCTGATCTCTTTGGTGGCCCTCAGGCCTCTGCCTTTGATCCCTCCATCAAACAGCTCAGCGCTCTCCATGTTCCCCACAGTCATGGTTCAGTCCAGAGAAGAGCCAGCAGAGTAGAAGAGAAGCAGTTGAGTGTCAGGTAGCCTGGCGGGGAGTGGGGAGGAGGGAGCCCAGGGTGGCCCAGCGTAGCCCAGCGTAGCCCAGCGTAGCCCAGCCCTGACTCTGCCAAAAATAAGCCCGGCCTCTCTGTGGGGAGGATCAGTGGAGAGGGAGAGGAGCAGAGGGAGAGTTCCTCTCTGGCCCTGGTAGTGGTCCCTTTTTGGGTTGGTTTCTCCTGTGGTATTTTGGTCGGAGGCAGCTGTGAGTGTCCGTCAGGAGCGCCTGACTGGAACTGGAGCTGCCTGACTTCTCTGCAAGATTCACAGAGCTGCAACTGGGAGAGCAGCAACACCACATACCTTCCAGTATCTGGAATGGTTTGGTCTCTGTGGATGAGTGAGGTGAAACATTCCAAAAGAAACCTTTTAAACATGGTGAAAAAGCCAAATGAAGCTTTCGTTTGTGTTTAGTTTGAGCAGCTTAAAACAAATAATCCATTAGTGAAAATATACCGTGGTAACAATTGAGGTTCTATTCTAATTAAGGTTTCATATTTTAAGGGGGTATTTCTGATTTTAAGTGTTGGATAACTGATGAAAGTCCTGCAGCACTGAAACACAAGCAGCAGCATTCTTCAGCATTTCACTGGTGAATAAATGGATTTAATAAAAATATTGATCTTTTTCATAACTGAAGATGTCTCTTTCAAAATTCGAGTTACTATTGAGCTGGATGGACAGGACGCCATGTCCCAGGAAGGAATCAGGCTCTCTGTCTCTCCAGTGCACGCACCCACATGAACTGCAGAATCAGCCCCAAACCAGCCAGAAAACCCAAACATGTTTGATGTGCTTCTATTATCTGTAAGTTTGTTGTAGCTACTTTATAATCTCATTTTCCCCTGACTTAACTCTCAACTATATTAACATGTTAGTTTACCAATTGTGGCCAGGAACAAGCCTTCTTAATGGTTCTAGATAGCTGCCCCCTGTTGCTAGTCTTGGGTAGTGCACAGGCACCGTCCCAGGATTCCAGTCAATTCAGTCTGTTGGTGCAAAGCTGCTTTTTGTTTAACCATTACTGGTGCTGGTGTTAAAGCGGCCCTTCATTTGCATGTGAAATTACAATTTTGAAGTGTCCCCTCTGAGGACAGAAAAGAAAAAGGGAAGGAAATAGAAAAAGGTTCCTCATCAGTAACTAAAATTATGAAACAATGAAGCAGAACACGAGTCATTGACTGAGGAATGTGTTTAAAATATGGAAATACAAATTCTCATTAACATGATCACAAAAGGCACTTTGACATTAAAGCTTCACAAACACAAGCAGAGCAGGTCAGAGGTCATATAAACACACACGTTAGCGAGGATCTGTGTCGCTTAAACAACCTTCATGACAGGACCAACAGGACTGAGATGTTGGATTCTGTAAAGCTCCTAGAAACAATTTTGAATGTAACAGACGCTATATAAACAAAAATTGATTGATTGATTGACACAGTGACCTGGATGTCTGAGCAGGTCATGAAACGTTCCACAACACTCATTTTCTTGATTTCCTTTCATAAACAAAAGTCTTGAGCAACACAAACAAGCTTTAAAACGATTGAACTAGGTAGATCCTTCACATTCGCTCTTATTGGCATCTGTCTGGGTCTAAGATGAGGTTTATCCTCAGAAATGTGGTAGCGGCTGCAGATGAAGACAAACCGGTGGAGGCACCGTCGACCCGGCGACCGCCCGAGGCCAGTCCTCTATACGTCATAGAAATCGATGTGAGCTCCCGATGGGTAGGTGTCCTCCATCAGCAGCTTCATCAGCTTGGAGCATGACTCCTCACACGTGAGCACCTGTCCCTGAGTGGACATGTCAGAGAAAGACTTCCTGATGCTGGGATCAGCTGTGGTGGATTTGGCTGTTGAGTACATGTCCGTGTCCAGAGGCCCTGAACCAGTAAAACAGAGGAAAACCATGAAGGTGGACAAACTGACACAGCTCCTGATGTGCTTCAACACACACATACATAAATATATCTGGACAAAACATCTACAAACAGGCAAGAGAACTGAGCAAAGCCTGAGAGACGAACTCTGAGGGACTGAGAGCGGCAGTGGCAGGACAGGACAAATGACCTTGCCTGTATTATCAGTGGTGGACATCAGACTGTCCAGAGTCCAGCTTTACCCAGACAAGAGGACAAGCCTGCCAGAGCACCTTTGGCCCTTTCTGTAGACCAGTCAGACCCACACTGGTTTGTGGAGGGGACCTGTGCCTCCATATCTTTCATTATTGAGGTGTTGACATGCAGATGAATGGGTCTGCACTTCCCCCCCACCTCACAAAGTCCTGAATACAGTGCGCGTTCCTCACCTGGAGCATAGCTGAGAACTCTCAGCTCTGGTTCCTCTGCTGCCAGAACCCTGAACATCATATCTCTGGCAGCCTTGCTGGTGCAGTACAGCACCCAGGAGCTAAAGGGCTGTTGGGCACACAAGGAGGAGATGTTGACCACAGTCCGCTTCACACCTGGACGTTGTGGGAAAGCCTGGAGGATGCCAGCAGTCAGACAGAGACAGGAGCTGACGTTGAAAGACAAGTAAGAGTCCACGTCATCCCTGTTGGTAAAGGACCTTGCGTAGCGGGACACGTCTCCCAGAGAGGCTGTGAGGACAGGGAAGAACTTTTCAGTTATTCAGACCATCGAGTGTTTCCATCAACTGGAGAAGAAGAAGAGAAGAACACAGAAAGAAGACACAAAAGGAGTGAGAAGATCGAACGCTAGAAGCCTTCAAACCCTAAAGCTTCATTAAATGTAAATGTTTGACAAGTCAGTGGGGCTGTGGAAGGATGAGCAGTGAGATTGGGATGACATCACAGTTTTCAGATACACAAAAATGGTGCTAATGATGCTAAAAACGGCACCATTAGGACCTTTGTTATAAGGTATAAAGGGTCTGGGGTGGGAGTTAAAGGGTCCGGGGTGGATTATACATCTGTATCTAATTAATTCATGTCAGTCATTTGTAATAAATGCTTACCTGCGTTGTTGATTAATAGAATGTGATCCATGTCGTCGGTAAACACCTGTTGACATGCTCTAACCACGCTGCCGGGGGCCTCCAGCTCACCCAGATCTGCCACCACACACTCCACCAGCAGGCCGGCTATCCCCACCTCTGAAGCGGCCAGCTCTGCCTGCAGAGCCCGCAGCTTGTCAGCGGATCGAGCCACCAGAACCAGCGCCGAACGCGGCTGCACCAACCGGGACAGTTGTCTGGCCACAGCCCGGCCGAAGCCCTTGGACGCCCCTGTGATGACACACAGAACTCTGCCAAGATCTGCGCGGATCGGCTCGGAAAACGACATTATGGAGCGAATCAAAGTGTGACGTGCGTGTGAGTGAGAGAGACGGCGAAGCACTTTCTTCTTCACGCATGTTAACCAGCGTGCAAATCCGTTTCCTGTTACCGCCACCTCTCGGTGGCAGGTGGAATCACATCTATTAAACTGATGACCGAGCTGAAGGACCCCCATAACACCCCAATAATAACACACACACACACACACACACACACACACACACACACACACACACACACACACACACACCAGCAAACAAATACAAAGAGAGGTGGGAAGATGGACATTAGGACAAGCAGAAACATCTGGAAGTGTCCAAATTAGTATGTCCACACAGGATGATTGATTTTTGGAATAAATGCAGATTTATGTTACTGGTTTATGTTACTGGTTTATGTTGCTGGGTTATTTTTCCAAGATGTTGTGGCTGATGCAGAAGAATCAGGGAGCTGTAGTCAAAATGTGTGTGGATGTTCAGCCGGTGGAAGATGAAATAAGCTCCAAAAGACAGGAAGTTAGTGACCACAGCTTTAGATGTTAAACTAAATCAGGGTTCATTCTCCTCTTTTAGCTTTTCTAAATAACAGTCGAGGAAAGGGGCCCTCAGCAGACCTTTGGGCCCCTGCAGCAGTAGTGGCCAGCAGCGCCCCCTGTGGCCAGTATCACCCCCATGTTCACGGCTGGACAGATGTTCCTCTCAACAGATTCTGTGTCCCTTGTTCTCCAAACACACTTTTTCTCACAGCAACAGCAGCAGCAGCAGAGTTCTGGTAGAAGCTCCTGGTTCCACAGGTCTCTATAAGCCACCAGGCTGGTCTGGATGTTCTTTAGCAACTTCTGATGCTGAAGGTTGTGGTGAGGATGCAGGAGAGGTGTTCTCCTGACCACTCTTCATGAAAGTCATGTTTGGGCAGCTGTATCAGAACAGCTGAAGAGTCAAGCACACCTTCAGAGGCTGGCAGACCTTCCTGGAGGTCTTCTGCACTCAGACAGGGTTCTGACTGGTTCTCTCTGATTCTTCTTGGTCTCCCAGACCTGATCTTGGCCTCCACTGTTTTGGGGGGGGTTCTTCGCCTTTTCAACCAAAATATCTCACGGATAATGCTGAAATATTGAAAGTGTTTCATAACTTTCCTCCACCTGCTGAAGGGTCTCAGTAACACATGTTGTCCATGAGCCAAAGACCAGAGGAGAGGTGTAGTCACGTGTTCTAGGCCCAGTTACCAGAACCAACAGTAAGTGGTGGAGAGACAACCGGCGGGATGAATTGCACGAGAGGCAGATGTGTCCAGCAGAGATGGTCCTTCAGGAGGGACAGGTCCAGTCCTGCTATGGTTGAGACACACTCAGTCATGTGACCATGCAGAGATCAGAGAGATCAGATAAAAACTGTTTTATGGTCTTGCAGAACACTTTTTATTTTAGGGGTTCAGAGAAATGAAAGTGTTGACAGAAAGCTATTGGACCTACAGAATGAGGACACTTTCACACATGAAGCACTCATGCACACGTGCCAGCAGCACAGTCAGGGACCTGAATGTGCAGCAGCACCTTAATGTGCACGGGAAACGTGTATGGCTGTAATGTAAACATCAGGAAGTCTCTAGAAACCTTCACTCCCAAATGTGGTGCAGAACATTATTTCTTCAGAGCAGAACCTTATCAGAAGGTTCTACCTGACTGTTGGCCCAGAACCCTGATCAGGCTGAGCCTGAGACAGCGAATCCTTGAATCCAACATGACCGCCTTCACAACCAGCTCAGTTCCTTTAGAATCTAAAGGAACCAAGTTCATCTAAAGTTTAGATGATCCACTGTGGGCGGCAGCAGCAACAGCAGCCTCACACTCCTGAAACAGCCAGCTCACTTTTGGGCATGAGTTTGTTCCATATTAACAACAGGTACTGAAAATTAAAGGTTGTGTGACTCCAACATAAAGATACAAAACTGCACGACTATAGATATAAAACTAGAAAACACCCATCATCTGTGACACGATGCTAATCACACAACCGCTGCTAAATCCAGGTGGCCTGAAACAAGAATTCCAAATGATGCCGAACTCTCTTTTAAATTCTTTAAAATGAAAAAAGGAAGTTTTTAAAAAAAAAAATGTGTTAAGAAAAAGGTTATTCTGAGTTATTCTGGATTATTATGTTATTATGGGTGATTCAGAGTAATTCTGTTTTATTCTGGGCAATTCTGAGTAATTCTGAGTTATTCTGGGTTATTCTGAGTTATTCCGAGTTATTCTGGGTAATTCTGGATTATTCTGAGGGGATGGTGGCTGTTGTAGGTCACATGTTTGATTCCAGATGAGCACGTCGGTCATTTTCTAAATCACTGTCCTGAGAGATGAGCTTGTAGGGTTTCTTTCTTTCCTTCTCCTCCAGCACAGAGTTTCCCATCTCCACATCCTTGCTGCGGAGCTCATTTCTGGAAAGAAACTCCACAATTCCTGCTCCAATGGAGTCTCCCAGGACATTGGTGGTAGTCCGGAGACGGTCCCTGTAGGCGAGCCAAGAGAGCCAAGTTAGAGACTGGGATTCAATTCAAGACACATTTATTTAAACAAGTTTAGTTAAAACCAAGAACATCTCTAGACCCTTGACCCAGCTACCATAACCCCTTTAACAGAAAAAAACCTTCGGTGGGACCATGGTGTTTGGTCCTGAACCTCTCAGGGATAGATTAGATCATATGATCACTCTAGATGGTATCTCATTAGCATCTAGTCTCTCTGTGAGGAATCTAGGAGTAACTTTTGATCAAAATCTCTCCTTCAACTCACACATTAAATTAGTCTCGAGAAGTGCCTTTTTTCACCTGAAGAACATCACAAAGATTAGGAAGCTACTGACGTATCGTGATGATGAAAAGTTAATTCATGCATTTGTTACTTCCAGGCTGGACTATTGTAATTCTTTATTATCAGGGTGTCCAAACAACTCTTTAATCCTCCAGTTGATCCAAAATGCTGCAGCCAGAGTTCTGACAGGTCTTGACAAAAGAGATCACATAACTCCTGTACTGGCGTCTCTTCATTGCTCATTGCTCTTCATTGCAAAGCTTATTGTTACTAATTCTGTAGTTCCAGTTATTATCATAGACAGACACATTATCATACTTAGGGGGTCGTCTAATCATTAGGTCACATCTTAGCTATGCTGCTATAGGCCAAGGCTGCCAGGGTCCAGAAACATGATCACCTGGCAGGCCTCTGTCACCCCACTGGGTCATGGTTTCCTCTCCTCTCCTCTCCTCTCCTCTCCTCTCCTCTCCTCTCCTCTCCTCTCCTCTCCTCTCCTCTCCTCTCCTCTCCTCTCCTCTCCTCTCCTCTCCTCTCTCTCTATCCAGCCCCCCATCAGCAGAGGGGTCCCCTACCTGAGCCTGGTCCTGCTCAAGGTTTCTTCCTGTTAAAGGGGAGTTTTTTCCTGCCACTGTTGCTTGTCTGGGGTCAGCCCTGGGATTCTGGAAAGCACCTTGAAACAATTCTGATTGTAAAAGACGCTATATAAATATTGATTGATTGATTGATTGATTGATTGATTGATTGATTGATTGATTGATTGATTGATTGACTAGAATCATATGGGTGGGGGTCAGGCTTATATTGATAAAGGTATAACTACTTATTTCTATTGTTTCTAGTCATTTTAACCACTATACTGACCTCTTGCATGTCTATAGAAGTGAAAATGATTCAGGAAACCAGTCCTACCAAACCAAAGGAGTCCGGATGAAAATCCAGAACAGCCATTTGGTTCATCCCAGTTACAAGAGGGCAGGATTTCCTTATTACCCCAGTTTTCTGAGGAGTTTCTGGTTAGGATTTCTAATTGAAGTGATTAATTGGGAAACTTAATTATCTTTGCATGATAAAACTCTTATAAAAAAAATCTGAGCAAAAGAGGGATGTAGAACGAGTCCCCAGAGGAGGTGGGGAAGTGTGTCCCTGTGGTGGATGTAAAGCTAATTTAGACCTATGAGTTCTGGTTTGATACTTTGCTCAAATCACAAGCTGCTCTTAACCATTTACTGAATTACTATTACTAGTAGTACTAGTAGTACTGCTAGGACAGACGTGTACTCACAGGGAACCCAGTCCACTGCAATGATGAGGGTGATGTCATCAGTAGGCAGTCCAACAGAGGTGAGAACGATCACCATGGTGACCAGGCCTGCCTGTGGTATACCAGCCGCTCCGATGCTGGCTGCAGTGGCTGTGATGCTTGATGGGAGGAAACACACATGAAACGAGTCCAAAGGTCGACTGCTCGGTTGTCATTAGCTGCTCTTTACCTAATTGTGATGATCTGACCAAAGTTCATCTCCATATTGTTGACCTGGGCGATGAAAATGGCTGCCAGGGCCTCATAGAGTGCCGTCCCGTCCATGTTAATAGTGGCGCCAACCGGCAACACGAAACGTGTGATTCGCTTGTCAATTCGGTTGTTCTCCTCCAAGCATTTGAAGGTAACAGGGAGGGTGGCTGAGCTGCACACACAAGTCAGACATCATCACCTTCTTACAAGGACTTCACTACAGGCGAAGAAGCAGTGTTGCCCATGACAACCTCAACCATATTGAACAATCATCTTAGCCTTCATGGAGACGACACTCCCAAAACACAGCAGCTACAGCGCATGTTCCCAAACATACATTATTAACATCTTATTTCTGGTTCCCTTCGGGCACCTGACTGACTGAGTATCAAGGACACACATACACACAAACACACAATAGTGTAGAGGTAGTGCAGGTAATGGATAACTTACCTGGAGGAGGTGCCCAGGGCCGTAACTAACGCTTGCAGGAGGCCGCCGATGAAAACAAAGGGGTTTTGTCGAGTGATAGTGAAGTAGAGAGTGGGCAGGATAATGACGCCGTGGATCAGTAAGCCAATGATGACTGTGATGGTATACATGCCCAGCTGGCCTCCCATCTGCGTCAGATCGTCCATCTCCACTATCTTTCCTGCAATCAGGAATAGAATACCAACAGGAGCGTACCTGAAAGGAGAGAGAGATGGAGTCTGTTACTGGACACACTGGAGGTCTGAAGAACACTTGCACCAAACTTACCACATGATGATGGCCACCAGCTGCATTATGGCCTCATTTAGGCTGTCAAAGAAATCTCTCAGGAGCTGGCCCTGCTCCTTCATGTTGCCAATAATCAGGCCAAAGCACATGGAGAAGACCACCAGCCCAAGGGCGTTGACGCCGTTGACCTGACCCGGCATAGGGATCACTTCCTCCCTTGTGATCTCCATGAACTCTTGGGTTCCATTGGTTGAGTTAAAGAACGTTTCGTTCATTGTCACTGTCAAATGGACCACTCTCTTCCCATATTTGGTTTTGAACTGGAAAACGGAAGAATTACACCTTAATATTGCATCCCTATAGACTCCTACAGCCAGAATCAACCTTCTTCTACCATTTCAGGGGCCACCTTGTCATTAATGTCTATCCAGGACAAGGTCTTACTCTAGCTTCCACAGAGTTACGTCAAACATCCTTGTCTCGCTAACAAGTGGCTGACTGACCTCTGACCTAACCTAATGTTTAGTGAAGGACATGCTGGTGCCCCCAGGACATCTCTGGTTTAGAGAAGCTACAGAAGGATGGTTTCTGCAGTGGTTCCTCAGAAGACTCACCTGCTGTGTGCAGGCTTGTACCAGGTTAGGTGGGAACATGTTCCTGAAAGAACAGACAGAGAGACGACTGACACTGACAGTAACGCCAATGACGGGAATATCACTGCTGGGCTGAACTACCTGATCAGATCCAAGAAGGCGTCAGCTGGACTGACTTGTTCTATGGTCTGCTGCTTTCCAAACTCCTCTTTAGAGCCTTTTCCAGGGTGGATGATGAGCACAATTATAATTCCAATAAAAACTGCAATGAAGGTTGTGGTCATGTAGTAAATCACAGCTCTCATGCCCATCTTCCCCGAGGCCTTACTGTCCAAAGCTGCCATTCCTGAGGGGACAGAAGGTCACAAGCATGACTACTCGTGGGGGTGGGGGATAATTGTTGGGAGATGTTACATTCCATACTTCAATATCTATCTGAAGGCTAAGATGGTGGGACAGATAATGGTAGAATAACAGCCAACACATAGCAGAACCACATCCATAAAGACACACCTGCCCCAATAGTCCCTCATTCATTAAAGGGAACCGTCCCATCTATCTACCAACCATGAACCTGATCAACGCTACATGGAAGCTCCTGTCAGGCATCATCTCTGCAGTGTAGATGAACAATGTCAATCTGTACATGAGCAGGACTCCTCCCAAGGAGACCCTGGTCCTGGCCTTTGCACAGCCCTGGGCCCCCCTGTCAGCCAGATTATCACTGGGAACAGATCTGATGATCCGTTCTGAGGTGGAGCAACCACAGATTTCCTCCTAATCTACACTTGTGGAGATGGTGTGAGGCGTTCCTGAGAATGTGGAGGGAAAGTCCAATGACCCTCTCAGCTTCACCCTTCTTATCTCCTGCTGGGATACAGGTGCATCAGGAAGAAAGAACACAAAAAGCCTGAAATGTTCCCAGGACTAAAGGAGCAGTTAGACAACATGTGGTGGCAGCTACCAGTAATACCAGTGGTGACTGTGGCGTCCCCAGAGGACTGGGTCCAGCAGGTTCCTGGAACATGTCCAGAAGAGTAAAACAGCTAAAATAGAGCAGAGGGCCCTCAGGCTCCAGGCCCCTGAGCTAGATCTTCACAAGATCTTAAATGTGGAGCACATTCTTTTCACCTTTATTCCTGCTCATTTTAGCTGTTTGGATGGAAGAAGAACAAACAAGTGTGGATGTGGACGCAGCATCTTTGCCCAGTAAGTCCACATCCACCTCGTCTTAACTCGTCCTGGAGGTGTCTGATCACTTTCTGACACACCAGTTACCTGTTATGAGACTGGAAACCAGTAAAGGAAGAACAAGCATCTGAAGCATTCTCATCAACAGTTCTCCAGGGAAAGAGAAGTACTTGACCTCCCGGTAGGTCATCTTATAGGGCCGGAGTGTGAAGCCTAGAATGATACCTGCAAAGAGAGAAGTAAGTGGCAATGTTGCTGGTTTACAGTGAGCAGATGGATGATGGAGCCACATCCAGCATACTCACCCACAACAACAGCTCCGACTGTGAAGAGCACAAAAGCATTTTTCCTGAGGAACGCCAGCACATCCTCTTTGGAGACCTCCTCCACTTTCCTCTTGGCCTTCATGGTGCGTATGTGAATGCCTTCCCTGATACGCTGCATCCTGCTGAACCAGCACAAGAAGACCCATAATAATAGAATAGAATAGAATAGAATAGAATAGAATAGAATAGAATAGAATAGAATAGAATAGAATAGAATAGAATAGAATAGAATAGAATATGACGTTTCTGTCAGTACGAGACAAATCCCAAGTGAACAGCTGACCTTGTCTGCAATAAAAGGCAAACTGAACAGATATATTCAGGAATTTCATGCAATAATGGAGAATATGGGATGTAGCTGTCTCTTTGCCTGAGTTGTGTAGCTCTGTCAGGTGTTGGACGTCTGTCAGTAAATGATCAGCATCATGTATCTTCAGGATGGAGAGCGGGATGGAGATAAAAGCTGTAAAGTATGTGAGTGAGTGATGAGAGGAGCAACCTTAGTTCCTGATGAAAAGGAGCCACCTTGGAGTAACAAATAAACTCAAGCCAGGAAACAAAGAGTTTGTTTCTCTGTGAGTTTTAAACCATTTTAAAGTGTCTAATTTCTGAGTCTTTATCTGCAGACACAACTCAAAGTTGACAGCCTACCTTTAGGATGGTGTCTCTTTAGTTCTCAGCAGAAGATGATCCTGGAGGGCTGGAGCTGGCACAGCTGGCTCTTCCTGGAAGCTGGAGATGAAGGTGAAGCCTCCACATGTGGAACAGCTTCATGCTGCAGCAGCTGTGGGTGCAGCACCAGCAGGGAGGGAAGAAGCTCCTCCCACAAGAGTGGTGGACACGCCCCCAAATACTGACAGAATGAGATTAGAACAGATTAGAACATGTCTCTGTCCTGCCACTCAGACGTGTTTTCACTCCTTGTTAGGAATATGTGCCGACTCGTCCAACATGTAGGTGTCTGTCAAATGTCAGTCTGAGCAAAAAGAGCATCAAAAATGTTTGATTCAAAGAGGAAACTGACTGATGAAGGAAAAATATCCATGAAAAAAGATGTATAATAATTGAATAGATATAAATGGATAAATAAATAGGTATAATTCACCTTTAACACAAGTCACATTGGTTTATTTCAAATATTGGGAATACTACTACTATTACTACTACTGCTGCTGCTACTGCTACTACTGATATTACTACTACTACTACTACTACTACTGCTACTGCTGCTGCTACTGCTACTACTACTACTACTACTACTACTACTACTACTATTACCGTACTATTACTACTGCTGCTGCTACTGTTACTACTACTACTGCTGCTACTACTAGTACTGCTTCTAAATCAATCAAATCAAATCAATCTTTATTATATAGCATCTTTTACAATCAAAATTGTTTCAAGGCACTTTCCAGAATCCAGGGCCTAACCCCAGACAAGCAACAGTGGCAAGGAAAAACTCCCCTTTAACAGGAAGAAACCTTGTGCAGGGCCAGACTTATGTAGGGGGACCCTCCTGCTGATGGGGGGGCTGGGTAGAGAGAGAGGAGAAGGGGGGAGGACAGGTAGATGATAGAGAGGAGAGGAGAGGAGAGGAGAGAGAGAGAGGGAGAGGAGAGGAGAGGAGAGGAGAGGCACAGAGCACAGAAACACATACAAAAATACACTATTTATGCAAGCCGCCGGCCGAGTGGTCAGTGGGGCTGGAGGTCATCACGCAGCTACGAAAGCGGCGATACCTGTAAATGAATACAGAATACTACTACTGCTACTACTACTGCTACTACTACATACTGCTTACTCCTACTACCACTACTACTACTACTACTCTATTATTATTACTACTACTAATGCCGACGACAACAACTATTATTATTATTGTTATTATACAGTATTATTATACTACAGTATATTATCATACAGTAAGAGATTAACCATGTTGGGCACTGGCGTTGTGTGAGGCCGAATATAGATGAATAATAAGCGGCTGAGGAGTCCAGCACTTGGGACCCGGATCAGCCACTTGGGACCAGACAAGCATTCAGGAGCTGGACCAGCACTTGGGACCCAGACTAGCACTCGGGAGCTGGACCAGCACTTGGGACCTGGAATAGTTCAGGAGAATTCCTCCGAGTCATTGACGCGCAGCAATTAGCTGGGAAACTAGAACTGCTGCTCTAATAAGCGACCCACTGCATGGAAACAGATTCCCTGGTGAAAATGAATATAATTAGCGGAAAATACGCCAGAAACCAGGTCGCACAGGCGTTTACTAAACACGGCGGAGCGGCGACGCTCCAGCCAAGGTGTTGACCAAATGCGCGTTGACCAACTTTCCACATGCGTAAATTCTCTTGAAGTTTTCCTTTTTCAAATTTTATTAAACGCATCGAGGTCACGTGGTCACCACCAGGACAGACCAAACAAATCGACACAGACGCTGATTCGAGCTCGAACACGCGTAGGAACCGTCCCGTCCTGTGGTTCCGTGGTACCTGCCGAGCTGATATCGCTGCGGTCGGGTTTACAGCCCGCTCCTGTGGGTCTTTGTCGGGTGCGTAGGTTTGACCCGACTTCAGCTATTTTTTAGAACTTTGTTTTTCCGAGCTTTTACGTAGAGTTCTTTGCTAGTCTGTGGGTAGCTAACAGGTTAGCCACGTCTAGATTTGTGACGTGGTGTCTTTATCGCTTTATCGACTATAAACCGTTAATAGTTGGGTTTCTTTGCACTGCAGCTTACTGCTGTTATTAACGCTGCTTGTATGAAAGGAATGCTGATGTATCTACACCCAACACGCGAAAACAAGCTCACACATGTCTAAGGATCACAGCTGTTTTGATTCTTAATCTATCAAGGATCGACGGTGCAAGAATTTAAACTTAAAGGAACATACAACATTGTGTTAGCTAGTGTCCCACTGCCCAGCACTGCTCTGGAATAAGACTGTTCTTAGTATTATCGTGAATAAATCCAGCTTCTAGTCTGACCGGTCCCTGCACCCAAACCCCACCCCCTAACACTAGAGGTGTCAGAGGTGAGCTTAGTTTAAGCTTAGAGAACTCAGCTCCTGTAGTTTCAGGTGTTTGGTGACCTGCCAACTGCAGTTCAGAACCAGTATGAACCAGTACAGAGCAGATAATTACCCTCTCGACCAACAAACTGTTTTATTTGTGATTGCAGGCACAATGTCCCACTCTTCAGTCAACGGGCAACTTGCTTGTGCTTGGCTAACCGAGCCGTGAACCTGCTGTTTGGGAACTGTCGTCGTCTCCGCCACACCTCGGCACACAAAGTCTCCCTTCAGCCAAAGAGTGAGTTCAAACCGGAGAAGGTGGCCGTGGTGACAAAGACGACGCGCTACGAGTTTGAACAGCAGCGTTATCGCTATGCTGGACTCTCGGAAGAGGACCTGAAACAGCTGGTACGCCCTCGCCTTGATACTACTTTAAAATGTCCCGTCTATGGGTGTTCTATAGGCCGCTTAGTCCCGTCCACAGAAAATAAACTGTACGTTTGCTTCTGCTAAGAGTGAGAAGTTTGTCCTGTTGGTGCAGCTGTTGCGTCTCCACTTGTCCATGTTTCCTCAGAGAGGCTTTCACTGACGTCTCAACATTCTGCCCTCTTCCAGCTGGCCATGAAGGGCTCCAGCTACAGCGGCCTGCTGGAGAGACACAACATCCACACCAGCAATGTCGAGCATATTGTGAAGAGTCTGAGGTAACATCTGACCCGTCCCAGCTCCTCACAAGCAGACACTGACTGGAACAGTTTGATTTTCTTGTGACGACAGGGAGAAAAAGATCGATGTACGAGTGGTGAAGAGAGGAGAGTATGATGAAGAGGTAGTGCGATGGGCAGATGCAATCATCAGTGCTGGAGGTATGGACCCAAGACCACACGGGGTGCAGCTAACAGCAGCGCTGCTCAACTGCAGGCTTTTTATTTGCATCTATTTCTAACCAGGATGTCGTTCAAAAGCTGTAATCCTGACATTGCGTTGACATTCTTGTGCACAGATTCTGATCCTCTAGTGGATCCTGGTGATTACATTTACATTTTGCAGTTTGATAGTGGAGTTTTTGCGTGTGGAAGGATCCACCGTGTCAGTCAGACACCCCCGCAGCAGCAACACAAGCGGTTCACAGTCTGCTGGTTTAATATCAGGGTTTCAGTCTCACTTTCATCAGCTGCTTGGCATGATTTGATGGGTGCGACATTACATTTCCCTCCTCACACTGCTCCCATCATGGCCGCCGCTGCTTTTCCAGGTTATTCTTCCTGTTGGTAAAATCCATTTGTTGGTATTGGATGATTCCAGACAGCAGCTCGTAGCAGTGCTGGAATCCTCTCTGCTCACACTGTCCTTCAATCGTGACCGCAGAAACCTAGGAAAACACCTAAAGAACCACTCTGGTCTGAAGGAACCAACCATCCCTACAGTGAAGCCTGGAGGGGGCAGCATCAGGCTGTGGGTGGGTTCAGTAGCTGGGACAGGGAGACTGGTCAGGGTGGAGGGAAAGCTGAGAGAAGGACTCTATAGAGAGTTGAGGCAGAGCTCTCGGGCGCCCAGGCTGGGCTGAAGACAGTAACTCATCAACAGGAGTGTGTGAGGGAAGTTTGAAGGGCCTGGAGTGGACCAGCCACCGTCCTGACCTGGCAATGTCTGTCCACCAACTGTCTCCATCCAATCTGATGGGCTGCAGAGGACCTGCAGGTGTCGGAGGGAAGCTGATAGATGGGAGTTCCTGTCACTGCTTTTATGCTGGGTTAGCTCCTTTAGGGAAGCCTGCCGGGAGCAGCGGGCCCTCGGCTGGGTCGCTCCCTCCTCACTCATCTCTTGTCTTGTCAGGAGATGGGACGATGCTGCTGGTGGCCAGTAAGGTGTTAAGCAAGGACAAACCAGTGGTTGGGGTCAACACTGACCCAGAGAGGTAAGTGGGCTCCTTGCATGAACACAGAGCTTCATCAGCTTTTGTGACGTCCTCTCTTCTGTAAAGGTCACAAGGTCATCTGTGTTTGCCTGTTCGGTACACTCGAGCCTTCCCAGAGGCGCTGGATAAACTGTCCCGTGGTGAGTTCAGGTACGTTCTGGTTTTCTCAGGTTTGATGTGACTCTAGTTGTGTGAAACACTCAACTTTAGGAAGAAACTACTTTGTCAAAGATGTGATGCTGGAGCACATGAACACGATGTACATTACATCACAGGAGCATTTCAGTGCTGCACCACATCGAGGATGAACACATTCGGGTGACACCGGTCGTGTCAGTGAACGCCTCACGGCTGCTGCCCTAATCTCCGTGTGACGAGGTCATCTATGTGGGGTTAAAGGGCAGACTCGGAGGTGATGAGAGCTGAGCTGTTGTAGAAAGATGCTCTTAGTGGTCCAGACAGGTCTCAGCTGCAGCTGCTCCTGCATCTCTCTGCCCGCATAACTGCAGCGTTGCTCCTTTGTTGACTGGTTCTACTGCCTTGCTGTTGGTTTTGGGACCTTGGATCTGCCAAGATATTCTAAAACACCACATAAAAGCTTAAAACTTGTTGACGCCCCCTCTTACCTTTGCTTTAAAGCAGGCTGTGCTGTTTTCAGGTGGCTGTGGCGGCAGAGGATCCGTCTGCATTTAGAAGGAACAGGGATCAACCCCACCCCAGTGGACCTACATGAGCAGCAGTTGAGCCTGGAACAGCACAGCCAGGCTCACCGCATCACCACCCTGGGTCTCCACCAACGTATGGGACCTGCTCCCTAGACTTCCTACCACCAGCGTAGGCCTTGATGGGCAGCATCAGATCCTTGTGTCCAAGTCTAATGCAGTGTCCTTCCTCAGGAACACCACCAGAGAATTTCTCAGAGCCTCGCCTCCTCCCCGTCCGAGGCCTAAATGAGATCTTCATCGGAGAATCTCTGTCCTCCAGGTATCTCCATCATTCCTCTCCACATTCTCTCCATCCACAGCCTGTCGCTGTAGTTAGATAGGGAAGCAGAGGAGCCTTGGACCAGCTGACTGGTCCTCAGTTCAACTGGTAGGAACCCTGATCAGGTCTTCTGCTGACTCTGGTGTCACATGGTGACACGTGGATGCTCTTCAAATGTTTCATTGGATCTGAGCTTCAGGTTCTCAAGCCTCAGTTAGAGCTTGTGTGTTTCTCCTGTTTGCTAGGGCTTCCTACTATGAGATCTCTGTGGATGATGGTCCATGGGAGAAGCAGAAGAGTTCAGGACTCAGTATTTGCACAGGAACTGGATCCAAGGCCTGGTATGTATAGAGGGTAAAACACAACATAACAGGAAAAAACCTTGAGCAGGACCAGGCTCATGTAGGGGGACCCTCCTGCTGATGGGGGCTGGGTAGAGAGAGAGGAGAAGGGGGAGGACAGGTAGAGGATAGACTAGGCAGAGATCAGGGAAATAAATTAATGATAAAAAAACTGCTGGTATAAGAGTAGAGTGGGTCAGCAGGGTCGGAGGTCAGCAGGTCAGTGCACAGCTATAAAGGCAGTGATACCTGTAGATGGATGGGGGATGGGGGGGGCAGAGAAACTACACAAGAAATAATGTCATCGCTGAATATCTGAATAACAGTAAATTCAGAAGTTGCTCTTGTGGACTGTGGACCGCCTCCTCTTCAGCCACGCCTGCTTGTGTGTAATCACTCAGCCAGACAACAGTCTGAGCAGCAGGCGCTCTAAAAATAGCATCACCCAGAGGCCCTGAGCTGGGTCAGCTCTGCACCAGAGCAGGCCCAGCCCCATCCCTGCATGAAGGGACGTTAAGCTGCCACGGCCACACACATCTTCCTGGTGCGTCTCACCAACAAGCTGGAGGAAAAGAAACTGCAGCTTGGAATGAAGGTGCCACGCATCACGGCTGGGCAGGAGACCCAGTTAGAAGAGGGCAGGGGGCTAGAGGTCCCCCCCCCCCCCACACACACACACACACGCACGCAGTAACCTGCAGAAGAATCCTGAACCTAATCTGTAGTTTTCAGCAGTATAGAGGTTCATATGGAAGCAGTGACCTCCTCAGATGATCCCAATGAGGAGATGGATCTCCAGCAATGCGGTGCTGACTGATGTGTTACTCTTCTGCGTGTCCTCAGGTCGTATAACATCAACAAACTTGCTGAACAAGCCGTTGGGGAGATTCTAAAAATCGGTAAATGTGCAGGTTCTCATGTGTCATCTCAGTTTGAGCCCAGAGGGTTCTGAGCCGACTAACAGATGTTTCTGCAGGAAAGTCCCAGACGGGCCTGAACCTTCCACTGGACCAGAACTTTATTGAGAAAGGTGAGTTCCTCTCGTTGCTATGTGGCATCATCAGTTACCTGGGGCTCAGAAAGGGTTCAGTCATTTACCTGTGTGTGTGTGTGTGTGTGTGTGTGTGTGTGCGTGTGTGCACGCGCAGTGACTGATCAATACAACGACGCGCTGGTGTTCTGTTCGGCTGACGGCCGTCTGCTCTACAGCGTGAGGGAGCCCATCGTCAACAGAGTCTTCTTCAGCAGTCGGCAGAGAGGCTTCGCCAGCAAGTCAGTTCCTCCGTGTGAGCGTGCTCGGTGTCTCAGGTGTGTGTGTGACGCCGTGTCTGTTGTCTGCCGCTGCAGAGTGTGTGTCCGCTCACGCTGCTGGGACGCCTGCATGGTGGTGGACGGGGGGACGTCCTTTGAGTTTAATGACGGCGCCATCGCCACCATCAGCATGAGTGAGGAAGATCTGCTGCGGACAGTTGTTCTCAACAGCTGAGAGGAATCCAGTGGATCACAGATTCTGTCGTGTGTTTTTATACTTGGGAAAGGGATCGGGTCTCCGGGGAATTAGCTTCTTTTGTCCTGCTGACCAGCACAGAGCAGGAACACTGAGGATCAAGCAGCCTTTTGTCCCGTGTGGACACTTTTTTGACCTTCAAGCTCCGTTTGAAAATGAAATAAATGCATAGGTCAGCAGTCTGGACAGAACCAGGCTGCAGCAGCTGGCAGAGTTCCACATTCATGTGTTGTGTTGGACCGGTTGGCACTGGTTACCAGGTTAGAACTGGTCAACTAGTCTTCCATGTTTTTTTTCTTCTAATTTTGGTAGTTTGACACTGACGATTCTTCTTCACACGACTCTACCACAGAACGACCCAGCCCGCTCTCATGGATCAAGGGTTAACCTTGCCAGGTAACCGTGGTAACTGTTACCAACGGTGACCCTTGTTACCGCACCGTCGTCGTTGACTCGGTTGTACATTGTCTGTGATTTTCAAAGAAAATATTTATCTACCGGTATTAAACTTTTACAAAGCATCACGGGATCTTTTTTGTGTCTTTCTGAGCAACAGACAAGCTACATTCATCCCTCCACAGAGCAGGGCGGAGTCACCCCGGTCTCCAGCTCATCACAGCAGACAAAACATTCACTCATTCACACTGAAGACCAGTTTGGAGTCACCACTTCACTGCAGATACACATCTGGACTGTGAGTGGGGCCAGTAACGCCACGCAGACCCGGCAATTGGACCCGACTGCTGAATCCGGATCCTGGTCTGGCTGTGTCTGACTTTATGCTGATGTGGCGTCAGACATGTGTCTGTCTCTTAAATCCAGTGTGCTACATTCTCTCAACCACTCTAAGATCTAATTAGCTGAAAATAAATCAGGGAGATTATGAAAAGACACAAATAGGCAGTTTAATTAGAAAAACAAGTTGAGCTGAGATCAGCTGCATATTTAATGAGACATGATGAAACCAGACGCATCCAGTTGTTACACAACAAAGTCTTTACATTTAATATCCAGATGTGTTCAAGGCATCATTAGAACCTTTGTCTTTTCATCCAAACATCATTTCAAAGTTCTACAAAAACATTTTAAATAAAAGGAACACCTTCAAAAATATCCATAAAAAGATGAACTCGTAAGAGGAGGATTCAATGTTCCACCAGCTCGTCGTCCCAAAGGGCTGTGAGGGTGTTCCTGACCCTGGTGGTGCCAAAGACCTCCCCAACCTGCCCTCACAGGTCACCTTCACAAACTAGATGTCCTGCTTCTAGAACATTAGCAGAAATTTTCTCATCACTTGAGAACGAGGCAGATCAGACTGTTCAGGTCTGGAGAAAATCAGCCCAGCAGCAGCAATAACTACAACATTGAAGCACCCGTCGTCTGTGGGATCTTCTGCAGGTGCTACAGGCCGTTTTACAGTCATCCTAAAACACTCCCAGATATCGAGATTTGGAACTTGAGGACTTATTTTGGGTTGATTTGACTAAATTCAGACATCCTCTGGCACAGCTTAAAACAGGAAGTGGAGGGGGAGGGGTCACTACAGCTTGAACCTGAGCCGGCACCTCTGGTACCACATGGTGCCGTCACCAGGTCTGCCTGCAGGTGTCGGCCGGGCAATGCTGGAGAAGGGCTTCGAGTTAATGGAGATGTGAGGCACGTCCTTCTTCAGAGCTGCCATGTGACTAGTGTGGACCACACCAAACATGTCCAGAAGGCCCAGGAGGGGGAACATTTGACCCACGTCGCTTGAAGGAAGACAAGAACATTAGAGCTCTGATCTGACAGACATGAGCTGTTTAATGACAACTGGACTATGGCCCGGGCTCGGTTCTGATGAAAGTCTATTGCTGTGAAAACATTAGGCCGTCTCCGTAGCGCTGCCTAGAGTCACGGGAGCCTCCACTTACGTCAGAGCAGCCAGGTGGATCTGGTAGCAGCGGCTCAGGGACAGGTGGACCAGGCGCCCCAGCTGTCGGAGCACCTGGAAGCAGTCGGCCATCAGCAGCGTGCTGTCGCTGCAACACAGCAAACACTGAACAAGAGTGCACGTGTGCCCAGCACCATCACGTGAAGAACATGCCCTTACCTTAAATCTAGGATCTGAAGGTTTGTACACCTCGTCACCAACACCTTCACATCTGTAACACACATCATCTCACATCTGTAACACACATCATCTCACATCTGTAACACGCATCATCTCACATCTGTAACACACATCATCTCACATCTGTAACACACATCGCCTCACATCTGTAACACACATCGCCTCACATCTGTAACACGCATCATCTCACATCTGTAACACACATCATCTCACATCTGTAACACACATCATCTCACATCTGTAACACACATCGCCTCACATCTGTAACACACATCATCTCACATCTGTAACACACATCGCCTCACATCTGTAACACACATCATCTCACATCTGTAACACACATCGCCTCACATCTGTAACACACATCATCTCACATCTGTAACACACATCGCCTCACATCTGTAACACACATCGCCTCACATCTGTCTGCTTTCCTCTCACGTGCTTATGGAGGGAGGATCACTTACAGGCAGACACCAGTTGCTACACCCAATAATATCAACCTTCTGCATTAAAGGTCATGAGATCAACTTTGTCCTTGTGGATCTTTAACCAAAGCAGCTCCATTTTATAGAAATCTTGTAATTATGATGTGCACGTCTACAGAGGGACAAAACAGCTTCAGGAAAAACACCAGCTGGTTCCTATGAAACCTCCTGTAACACCACGTCCTCCTGCTCTTACCCTCCAGCGTGAGGTTCTCTCTGTAGCCGCTGAGGTTGAGGTGAGTCACAGACGAGCTCAGATGGGCGACGACGCTCTTCACATGCTGACTGCTGAAGCTGCACCACGATATATTCAGCTGCTGTATACTGCAGGTATGAGACAGGGAGAGACGGGGACAGGTGAGACGGGCAGCCTGGAGGAGCTCTGACTCAGATAGAGCAGACTGAAGCTGACCAGGAGCACGAGTCCAGCATGTGGGCCAGAGCAGCAGCAGAGAATCCAGAGCAGCCGCTCAGGTTGAGCTGCAGCAGGCGGCTGTTCTCAGACAAGGACCTGGACACACAGAACATACCAACGTGGACACTTCAACACCCAAAAAGATGCCACCCAATACCGCTCCACATCCGTTATTACCCAGAGGGTTCAGGAGAGCTCCTGCCAGCACTCAGACTGGTGAATTTGTAGACAGGATGTTTCTGGTGTCCTCAATGGGACAAATCTGGTTTGAGCTGCTCTGACTTGTCCCATTGAGGACACCAGAAACATCCTGTCAGCTGTTTTATTGCATCGAAGGAGCTTTGACAGATCAACACTGCTGTTCGGGTTTGTTCATCCAGGGTTTTTCCATCTCAAACCTACGTGATTATGGCGTCAGACAGCTGCAGACCTTCCAAGCTCAGGTACTCCAGGAGCCTGCAGCCACCGATGATGCTCTCCAGAGCTGGTGTAGGGATGGTGGAGTTGGACATGTCCATCTGAACCAGCTGCAGAGAGCTGAGACCAAATGATAACAGGTCAAGTGACAGAGCCTGAACACCCAAACATGTGTCCACACAGTCTAAACAGAGGTCAACGTGCACGTCAAGGTCTTTAATGTTCCTATTGAGACCAGGAAGAGCTCAGAGGTAAAGAGCAGCGTCCATGACACTGCTGTACAGCCAACGTTGTGACAGTCGAGCTGATGTCAGATGTTCCCCCTGAACCTGATTTAACTTTATTTATGCAGCATCTGACAGGACCAAGAGTCTCTTAAAGGCACTTTAGAGGACAGAGAACGTTCCAGGTGAGGGCTTTGGAGCCTGTGGAACCTGGCTGCTGCTGAAGGACGAGAACATCGAGGATCTCAGACTGACCTCATGTCTGACAAATGCAGCTCTTCCATGAAGGAGCGAGGGCAGCGCAGGCGGCGGACGCCCGTCTTCAGCACGTGCTGCAGAGCCGGACCCACGTGGATCAAACCCTCCAGGTCGACGCTGCGCCACAGACACTCATCCACCCTGAGGCAGCCACACCAAAAACAGGTTGAAAGACAGGAACAAACCCAGTGACACATCTATCCAGGAATGTTAACCATCTTCTCCAAAAAAGCAAAGCCAACAGTGAATCTTGCGTGAGAGAGAGACTCACGCCAAACGGTGCCAGCGTCTGCACACTGCTGACGTCCTGAGCAGGTCCCTCAGAGGAAGGCAGAAGAGGATCCTGAGGAGCAGCTCATCAGGTAAATGATCCAGTGAGACGCCTGAGGGGAACATCAACAGAAGGTTCCTTAACACTGACCCTACCACCCGGCTGCAGCCATTGAAAGTCGGAACTTTACCAGACACAGATTCCTTTTTCCTCCTGGATCTCCTGGCAAGCACAAACTGCTCCCCGTCGTTCTCCTTCCCCTTGCAGGCTGGGCGCTGGTGCTTCAGGGTGGGGGAGCACGGCTGGATGAGCTCTCTGGGGGTGCACTCGGAGTCCAGACCCTCGCTCACAGAGCCCCTGAGTTTGCGTTTGTTGGTCCTCAGCACGGATCCCTGGACTCTCAGGTTGGGCAGGTCCTGCAGGGGCATGCTGGCGACAAAGAGGTTCGATTAGTTCGATTATCTCCAGCAGCGCATCTCTGCCCGCCATATTCCCGCAGCCGCGCAAACTTTGCCTCCAAAAAAGACAAAACTCCACTTTCTCCTCTCTGCACACGTCAGTCCCGCAGACATTAGACTCATCTTTAGCCATCAGATACTCGATGATTCCATAACTGTAATCCTGAAATTATTGAACCAAGAAGAAGCGCCGAAGGCCTGAAAGCGCGCTACCGACATTTGTGAGAAGGGATCTACATTAGCACACGACAACGACACGACTGAGATTAAATTAGCGGCATTTGTTGGATTCTTACTTTGAAATGTGCATACAGAACTCTTCAGTCAGCAACTGAGTCGTTTTAGGGAGAGAAGGTAGAGAAAATCCGCGTCCACGTAACATGCGCCTATTTTACCGACATAAAGCAGAAAACACATGCACGCGTACCTGACTCTGCGCATGGCCTCGATCTGATGTGGACTCGGTGTTCCTGCAGCTTTTAAGGTCAGGTCCTGCACTGGTGGTCCTGGTTCTGGTAATCTGGTTCTCTCTCCGACTGCAGCCTCAGTCTTTAAACACACCGCCATCCACACCGCGCGCCAGGGTCACGACGCGATGACGTAACTCGACGTCCTGCGTCATCACGTCACAACGTGACCCTGAGACTTTTTAAAAAATATAAATAGCTTTTTACGCAGTATTATTATTCAATATTATATACTACAGTATTATCAATAATAATGTTAAACAATAATGTTTTTTTTAAAAAAAACTTTAGCAGTCGGAACGCTCTGATAAACCTCACGCGCCGCAGTTTGACGAGCTGGACGGACCACGTGACGGCGCGAGCTGCTGCGGGCTCTTTTAACGCAGGCCGACCAACAGATTTCCGAGCTCCTGTCGGTGGATTACGGCTGATTCTGCATCGCCTCAGCTGATCCGGAAGATTCCCTCTGCGGGAAACGAAAACAAAGCCTGGCCTGTATGCTCGGTCCAGCCTGGCATCATGGATTTCAACGTGAAAAAACTGGCTTCAGACGCGGGAGTGTTTTTCACTCGGGCCGTGCAGGTAAACTGGTTAACTGACCGGTTGACTGACTAGTTTACTGGCTGTGTTCGGGCTGATTCAGCCTCACTGCATCAGCCCGTGGGAGCAGCTGGGGGCCAGGCTGTTGGAGAGATCCAGAAGATGCCGTCGTAGATTTTATCTTTGGAACTTGTTATTATAAATCCATAGTCTGGCTTGTAAACATCCGGTTTATATCTGTACTGCTCCGAATTGGAAACCATTATAGGTCCGTAAACTCGAGCCTTCATCCATTATTGATGGCTGCTATCGAGTGTTGGAACCACCACGTGATTCCACCAGGATGCTTCCTCCTCCGCACACTCAGTCTGGCCCCGGAGCTGGTTCACGCACGCGCTCTCACGCACAATCTGATGTCGGCTTCTTTAATTCTTTGGCGCAGAGTAATAGAGTGGTGATGAGAGTTGCATCATCTGGTGTCCTGTGACAGTTAGCAGACATGTAGCACTGCTGTGGTCACGCTGTTGAGTGATGGTTTTGGTCCCAGTTCACAGAGGAGAAACTGGGCCAGGCTGAGAAGACTGAGCTGGATCCACACTTGGAGAACCTGATCAGTCGGGCTGATGCCACCAAGAACTGGACTGAGAAGATGTTGCGACAGACCGAGGCGCTGCTGCAGCCCAACCCCAGTGAGTGAAACCAGTAAAGGCCTCCACGTTCAGCTCTCCAGCAGCAGTGTAACATGGCAACAGTAGTATTTCAGGATAACTGAGCTTTTACGCTGTCTAACCCTGATCTGTGTATTTTTAACCCTTCATGCTCCAGTTGACCAAACTGGTAAGTCACGTCTTGGAGTGTTTTGTAGGGAACCTCTGTGTGAACTGTCTGTGTTGCCTCCACATGATAGAACAGAGCAGAAGCAGCGCAGCAGCATCCACAGGTGAACCACAGACAGCAGCAGCCTGCTGAAACTGGGTTAAAGCATCAAACGGGAGAAGTGAGCTCAGCTTCTTTCCAATCAGCCTGATGTGATGGATCATTTAACTGCACCCCAACAATGTTTCAACAGAAAACCAGTGAAAACCAGCTGAAATCCATCAGCGGATCTTCTCTTGATCCTGTTGCCTGTCCAGGCTTCTGACCTGGATCTATCATGAGTTTAATGTCTGCAGGTCACAGGTGCATCTGTAGCAGGCAGGTGTCCTCCCAGAGGGGGCTGGGCTTTGTGACTGAGGCTGCTGACGGGAGAGGACCCTACGTCCCCCGCGTCCCCCATGTTCCTCGCGTCCCTCATACTCCCCATGTTCTCCATGTCCCCCGTGTTCACTGTGTTCCTGTCCCTCATGTCCTCCACACCCACCATGTGCCATGTCCCCCATGTTCCCCATTTTTCCCACGTCCCCATCCCTCATGTCCTCCATGTTCCCCATGTCCTCCACGTTCCCAGCCTCCCCCGCGTCCCCTATGTCCCCTGCGTCAACCATGTTCCCCACCTCCCCCATGTCCTCCATGTTCCCCATGTTCCCCGTGTCCCCTACGTCCCCCATGTCCTCCATGTTCCCCGAGTTCCTCAGTCACAGCTGCTACAGCTCCACTTTAGGAACCCTTCTGTTCGTAACCTTTCCACCTGTGTAACCTGACCTATAACAATGAGCCCAACTCTGCTGCACTGTTAGAGTTTAAAGAACGTTGGTTGGGCTCAGCTTTAGGGGTTGATGTTCTCAGTAGCTCTGACTGGGGGGTGGAGCTACTGGAACTTCCTGCCGCCATCAGCAGTCGGAGCAGCCCACGCTCACTTTATGTGGGTGCTGACTGGTCTCAGATGATTCCTGTGTTTGAGGACATTTACTGATCTCCTATTTAGGCACAAGGATAGAAGAATTCATCTATGACAAGCTGGACAAGAAGCTGCCCTCTAAAGTGACCAATGCAGAGCTGCTGGGCCAGTACATGCTGGATGCTGCCAACGACCTCGGTCCGGGGACGCCATACGGTCAGTGGGAGCGTTACTGGCTTTCAATAACTAGTCCATCCACCCTCCCCCTGCCGTTACAGGGTTCCTCGGGGATTCCTCCTCCTCAGGGATTTGTTACGATTATATCAGTGTTTTTAGTCCGCAGCCATGACTCCAGCTGAACCACATTAGCTTGAGTTAGCTGCACGGGGCCTGAGCCTCAGAGCCCGAGTGTTGACGCGTTCTCATCAGTTCCTCTGTTGCTGTGAAACCTGCGTGGCTGCAGGCAGCACCCTCATCACTGTGGGAGAGTACCAGAAGAGACTGGGGGGAGCCGAGCGCGAGTTCCTGCACATCGCCACCGCCAACTTCCTCAGCCCGCTGCGCAACTTCCTGGAGGGCGACTGGAGAACAATATCAGTAAGTCTGACTGCTGACCTCTGACCTCTGAGCTGTAGCACCAGCCCCAGGGTCACCTGCTCCCTCTAGACGTTGTTCCTCGGCAGCGCTGAGGATGGACCTTCTGAGAAATGACCAAACGCCACACGAGCGTGTGAGAGGAGTGTGCCAGATGTTGTGCACAGTTACGTGCACGTTTCTGATGGAACCGCTGATGTCCCTGCAGAAAGAGAGGCGACTGCTGGAGAACCGCCGGCTGGATCTGGACATCTGCAAAGCTCGACTGAAGAAGGCCAAGCAGGCAGAAGCCAAAGCAGCGGTGAGAGGAACTGTGTGCGCGTGCGTGTGCGCGCGTGTGTGTGTGTGCGCTCTTCAGCGTGTTTGATGTCGTGGTTACTGCTGGTAGATGAACAGCAGCAGGTGGAAGTGGACGTTTGCTGTCTAGGTCTGGTCCTGAGGGACGTCTGGACCAGCTTGGATCAGACTCTAGCCTGTGGCCTCTCTCATCTCTTCCTGACCTCTGGAGCAGATTCCTTTACTTTGTTCTCCTCCATCAGCTCTTAGTTTAGATCATCATTTCACCTGCATGTGTCAGCCATACCTGTTGGTCACCATAGCAACCAGATGGGGCTCAGCTGATCCCTGATGCAGTGCTTCCTCCACCTTAATCTCCTGTCCTACAGAACCACACTTCCTGTCCTGTGATTTCTCCAGATCAGCAGAAACGGCCACATGAAGCCACATTGCTGCTGACGCAACATTTCTGTAGTCATCTTCATCATTATCATCATCATCTTCATCAGCAGCTATAGACCTCTGTAGCTGCTGCATCTGCCTGTTGCACGTGTCTCCACCTCGGGGACGTGACCCTCTGGACGCAGTGCTATGAGACACAGACCTGACCCGCACATTCAGCTGTGACCTGACTGGATCAGATGGATCTCTGCCTTGAACTTTGACCTCTGTGGGCAGCAGATGCCTCGTGCTAGCACTGTGGGAGTAGGTTTGGAATAATGCAGACAGAGCCTCAGAGACGGGGACCTGTCCTCCCTCTGGCTGAGATCCTCTGATGTTCAACAGTCGTTCCTGCCAGTCGAACAAGCTCGATCCACCAGTTTGTTGTATTTACCAGCAGTACCGTGACCCGTCCACTCGGCCCCTGCGCATGCTTGCTTCTGGTTCTTCTGCCTGTGTGTCCGTGCATGTCAACATGTCTCCCCCCCGTCTGTCTTTAGGCTGCACCCGATTTTCAGGAGACACGGCCGCGAAATTACGTTCTGTCCGCCAGTGCATCAGCGGTAAGACGTGAGCACACACGCACAGCAGTGCCGCCGTCCAGGGCTAATTAGCATAATTAGCATACACACATGTTCAGCTACATACATGCACTTAGACAAGTGGGCCACATGTGGAGCAGTAAACCAGCGACCGTTACCAGGACAACCTGTCGGTCAAAGGACACCTTAAGACAGAACATCAGGACGGTAGGCCTGACCGTTGCCATGACAACATGAACTTCCTGCATCAGACACAACACTGCAGCATGATGTCATGATATGTGCATGTTCGTGCACGTTGGTGGGGTTGTGTTTATGAAAGCTCCCCGTGAGGCTCAGCTACAGAATCTTTGAGAGCACTGGTTCTGTAGAACCCCACAGAACAACCAGACTGGACGGATTCTGTCACTAGGATGTCTGACTGGTGAGATTTAATGACATGGAACTGGAACCCAGTATGTCCAGTCTGGGTCTTCTGGACCTGCTCCTGGGCTCAGCAGGTTTTTGGATCCAGGTCCAACTTGACTGAAATGATTCCTGTCAATAAAGACAGGAACCCTGAGTTTGATGAGAAATTCTACATAATTCATAAAGAACGCGGAGCTTTCGAACAAAACCTCAACCCCGGACCTCCAGGCGGCGCCGCTGAATGGCCGACTGTTCCAGCTGATTTGGATCCATGTTTCTGAAGTTTCTGTGTTTTCCTCCTCAGCTGCTCAGTGAAGAAGTTGACAAAGTAAGTGAGCGTGAGTAGGTGCCTGGTTCTGGTCCTGCTCTGCTACCAGTATAATCACTGGTGCTTCCTCCTGTAGGCAGAACATGAGCTGCGGGTCGCCCAGACCGAGTTTGACCGCCAGGCTGAGGTCACCAGGCTGCTGTT
This sequence comes from Takifugu rubripes, assembly GCF_901000725.2. Taxonomy (NCBI): domain Eukaryota; kingdom Metazoa; phylum Chordata; class Actinopteri; order Tetraodontiformes; family Tetraodontidae; genus Takifugu; species Takifugu rubripes. The sequence continues at coordinate 2,048,234 of NC_042290.1, forward strand.
GGAGGGCATCAGCAGCACCCACGTGAGTGTCCTCTGAGCAGACGCAGTCCTGTGGACCCGACGGGTCTTTGTCCCGTCTGTGGGCCTGCTGCAGATCTAACTGGGCTCCTTGTCTGTGCGCAGCTGAACCACCTGCGCTGCCTGCACGACTTCGCTGAAGCTCAGGCCACCTATTATGCTCAGTGCCACCACTACATGCAGGACCTGCAGAGGGAGCTCAGCAGGTCAGGATCCAGCACAGGGGGCCACATGGACCTGGACTCCAGTGATGTGGAAGGAAACAATGGTGACTCTTTCATGTCTGTCACTCACAGGGGCAATAATGCTGCTGGGGCCCCTCCTGCGGCTGCTGGGGGCCCCAACCTCAGCTCCTCCGCTTCGTCCAGCCACGGCACTCTGACCGTGGAGCAGCTCCCCGTCACAGGAACCAGGAAGGCCAAAGTCCTGTACGACTACGATGCCCATGATGCCAGCGAGCTCTCCCTGTTGGCTGATGAGGTACAGTCACAAACCTGGGCCCAGAACCAGGAGGAAACGCATGAAAGCTCTTAAGCCTTTAATCAGGCCATGCCTGAAACCACCCCTAGACCCTCTATAGTGCACTTGTTAGTGCACTATAGAGTCCAAATGCTGTGTGAGGACCGCTGGACCCTGTGTAGTGCCCTCAATGCATCCCATCATGCATTGTGAAATGTCACAGACAAGTGATGCTCCTTAACCATCAATATATCCCATCCTCCTCTGTGGTCACACTAATTATTAATCGCTGAGCAAATAAATAAATAATGACATAATAGTTCAACAGCTTCTAAATGACCGGTGAGTGTTTTGTGTTGATTAATCAGCAGGAACAAATCAAATGATTCCACCGATGCTCTCAGTCTGGCACGTTGTTAGCATTTGACGTTACGATGCCGATGAAGCGCCACACTGACTGAAGCAGCTCCCTCTAGTGATTGTAACAGGGAAGCAACCCTGGGCTAGACCCCCATTGATGGGGAGTGAAAGGTAGAACCAGTCACCAGGAAGTCACAACCCTCCTGTGGAACAAGTCCTTGCTTCATGCTGCTTCCCTTCTGTCCCGGCAGTCCTGTCCTGATTGTCCTCTGCTGTTCTGTGTCTCCAGCTCATCACTGTCTACACTTTACCAGGGATGGATCCTGATTGGTTGATCGGAGAACGCGGAAACAACAAAGGAAAAGTCCCCGTCACCTACCTGGAGCTGCTGAGCTGATGGACCAAACACCCCCCACACACACACACACACACATAAACACACAGACCACATACATACACGTATGCGTGCATACACACATACACACACAATCCCATGTACACTCAGCCACGCACGTGCACGTGCACACACAGCTTGGCCTTCAGCCTGCTGTGTGTGCTCACACTTATGCAAACCTCTTGTGCAGAAGCAGGTGTGTGTGGATGGAGATGTCCTGATGTCCAGTGAGTGCGTGTGTGTGCGTGTGTGTTGATTATCCATGAAAGGAGGCTCCTGCTGCAGGAGCAGTTCACTGTTGGATGACGTCATCTCCGTATCAGAGCTGTTACAGAGGAGCAGTAATAATATTAGATGTTGTAATCAGAACTAATTGTAATCTTATGCAGCCTGAACATCCAGCTGGGAGCTACAACTATTAACACAAATGGAATGTTTAATATTGGAAACCACTAATGCAGACTAACGAAAACAATGTCAAGTCTCTGTGGGGACGTCTGTGTCTCTGGGTTTGAACAGGACAAATGTGACTAAACTTTGAACCTTTTCTCTCGTCAGACCTTAAAAACCAGAATTAACGTCAAGTCAAATGAAAAACATGTTTCTAAAATTGAAAACTAAAAACTTGGTCAGAAGCAGAAATCTGAGCAGTTTAAAGTTCCGCAGATGCTGACAGCAATACGTGGAGCTCAACCCAGTGACCTTCAAGTGGTCTCCCGCTATCCTGACTGGACTGTCTGCACGCCACCCAAGCACGGACTCTTCAGCCTGAGGACAGAGATGATGCTCAGTCCTACAGGACCGACGAGCACTTCAACACCAGCAGACCTGAAGGCTTCGGGAAGGTTCTGAGCCCAGAGCGTTCTGCGCAGTCGTCTCTTGATTTGACATTTGGCTCATCTCTGACCTGCTGACGATGGGGCCAGTTTCACACCTGTTCAGGGACCTGGACAGCGAGTTCCTTCTCCAACATGGCTGACTTCCTGCTTCATGACCAGAGTCACCATCAATGGCTGTTGATGGCTGAGAACGTCCACCGTTTCAGCTGCATGGCTGACGAACTGTCGTCCACATTTACAGATCAGACCTTTTGGACCATGTTACATTAGCATGCTAACTGTAGAAGCTAGTGTGTGCTGTTGCTGTGTGTGCAATAATTTATTAGATGGTAAATGTAGGAGTCCTGGTTGCTATGGGCTGTCTTTCAGTTGCTATGATGTTTGTGATCAAGTGTTGTCAAATGTCTGACTGTCATCTTCCTGGTTTGATGTGCAATAAACATGCATGAGCTACTCTGATGTGGCAATGATGTGAGGATCTGTGTGGATCAGGGTGCTGATCAATGGGATCCACTAAGCAACAGATCAGCTCAGTCTTTGTGTGTTCTTGCTTTAGTTTTAACAGCTCAGACTTGTTCCTGGACATTTGAAAGACATCCAATTACTGAAACTGAGCAACTCAAAACCAGTAAAACCAATAGGGAGAATGAGCAGATCCCAGAGAAGATTCCCATAAAGATTCCAGGTAAAATTCCCAAAGGTCAGTGGGAATCGTACTCGCTCCTGTCTGCAGCTGTGAGCAACACAGGTTAAAGCTCCACATAAATGACTGAACCAGTGCAGGAGTCGCCTCCCAGTTTGGATCTGAGGAGCCTTTATTGATCCCTCAGTGGGATCAACTTACTCTGTTACAGCAGCTCCGATATAAGAAAGAAAATTAAACCAAAACTAATAAATACCACTAATTTAATAAAGAAAAATATGAACCTCCAGAAGTTGGTATTAATCAATACAAGTTCATTCTAATTATTAATAATAAAGAAGTGGAGCCAGAATGGGCTCGGGTCCCAGTCCCGGAGCCACCCCGGGCTCGGGTCCCTGCCCTGGAGCCACCCCGGGTCCTGGCCCTGGAGCCACACCGGGCTCAGATGGATTTGTTTATGTAATAAGCAGCTGATCGGCAGGATGAATCTGTGACCAGATCAACATGATCGTTTGTTCAGACCAGTTTTAATCCAGAAAAGCAGAAAGAAATCACACAGTTTTTAGAAACCATTAGAATAAAAGACTGGATCCAACTGGATCACAGTGGATCGTGATGGCCTCTCCTCTGACATGTGAATTTGCTGCATCTGTGTAAAACAGGTGACTCACAAACTACACTGAAATCAATGAACTCTTCATTCACAAAGATGAGGATCTATTCTTCTATTCTGGGAAGCACATGTTTCTTCTTCTAGCAGGTCTCCTCAGTGAACTTCCTTCTCCAGGTCCCTCTGTCCTCACACCAGCTCTGCCTTGTGTCTTGTCCCCAGTGTCTCTAAACCAGACACCAGCGCTGGTCTGACCTTCACCTTGCTCCTTACAGGTGCTCACTGGGATATTACAAACATAATTAGGGGCTGGATTCTCCAGTAGATCTCCCTGGTCATCAGGAGCAGATCAGCTACCAGCAGATGTTTTGAACACTTGACTTGAGCTCTGAGCCCTCTGGAAGGTCAGTGCTGTCGTTAGTCTACTTGGTATGATCTCGCAGCCAGTCACACAGACGCAGACAGTACGTCTGTGGACTAACTGTCGAAAATGAGCGGCCAGGATGTCGGAGCCTCTTCCACCAATGCTCCAGGCGCTTCCTGAACGTGTAAACAGTGAAAATATCAATGATGCCCATGAAGTAGCGCTGCTCAGGTCCATCGATGACATGCAAAGGATTCTTCAGGTCAGGCAGCAAACGTCTGTTTTGGGCCCTAAAGTCTGGGCCTGGGCCTGGGCCTGGGCCTGGGCCTGGGCCTGGGCCTGGGCCTGGGCCTGGGCCTGGGCCTGGATGAAGACCACCACCAACTGAGGACCCTCCTGCTGCTTCTGATGCCTTCAGAAGGTCTGTTTCAGGAGAAGCTGAGGTAGATTCATGTTGTGGACCATCAGCAGGAGCTCTGCCTGCGTAGGTAAAGCTGCTTCCTGGGTTCACAGACCTGAAACAACAGAAGATCCGTTGGTGGAGGTGCTGAACAGCGTTTAGAGCATAAATGTTGTGTTGAAGGACAGATCAGACAGAAACACAAACAATAGCTTTGGTTGACCTGACAGTTGTGGATCTTCTTCCTCCTGGTCCTTGATACAGGACAAGAGGAGCATGACGAAGGTCCTTTAAACTATGGTGTTCAATGTCCTTTTCAGCCAGTCAGAACACAGACAGGAGCTGAGAAGTGGGGATCAGTGCTAGAACCCACTGACCTCTTGGTTCTGATGATGAGAGTTCTGAGGGACAGAACCTGCAGCTGCTCGTCAGGCTGTAAAGGCTGCTGAGCCAGCAGGAAGCTGTAGTCCAGCACGTTCAGCCTCTGAAGGAAGCGGGTGTCGATGTCAACCTGGAGCAGGAGCCAGGAGCGCTGCTGGGCTGCACAGGCAGGACACAGACAGGACACACAGACAGGACACGGATATACAGGGCAGGGATGGACAGGGCAGGGATAGACAGGCGACACACAGACAGGACACAGACAGGACATGGATATACAGGGCAGGGATAGACAGGCGACACACAGACAGGACACAGACAGGACACACAGACAGGAAACACAGACAGGACACGGATATACAGGACAGGACATGGATAGAAAGGAGAAACACAGCCAGGACACAGACATGACACGGATATACAGGACAGGGATAGACAGGCGACACACAGAGGACACAGACAGGACACGGATATACAGGACAGGGATAGACAGGCGACACACAGATAGATAGGATACAGACAGGAGACACATAGTCAGGACATGGATAGACAGGACATGACATTGATAGAAAGAAGATACACAGCCAGGACACAGGCCGGACACAGACAGTTGACACACAGACAGGTCACGGATAGGCAGGACAGGACATGGATAGAAAGGAGATACACAGCCAGGACACAGACATACAGGACAGGGATAGACAGGTGACACACAGACAGCCAGGACACAGACAGGAGGCACACAGACAGAGAGGACACAGACAGGAGGCATACAACCAGGCCACAGACAGGAGACACACAGACAGAGAGGACACAGAGAAAGGACATGGATAGGCAGAAGACACATAGACAGGACACAGACAGGAGACACACCGCCAGGGTAGAGACAGAACACAGATGAGTCAGACACTGTGAAGAATGGCAGCAGTGAAACACCGGTGGACAGGGCTGTATCGGGGTGAGCTGTGGAGCGTCCTTCCTTACCCAGAGTGATGTACTGGCCTTCAAAGTTGAGATCTTTCAGAACCACCACGTGCCCACTTCCCTCTGGAGCCGGTTGTGTCCAGCGACTCACCTCGCAGCCTTTGATGTCATACCTGCAGGTGCCAGGAGCGCCACAGAGGTAAAGCGACAACCAATCAGCTGTCAGGTGACTGCAGGCGTCGCCTGCCTCCACTTCATGTCCATTCTTTGGTTCATAATGAGAGTTTTTCTACAGAGGTGTGCCCCTGGTCACAGCCCCGTGCTTTATGAGTAGGTGATTGACATATGTCAGGACATATATCAGGACAGCCTCACCTGGCACTGATCCTATCGTCTGGATAAAACACACTCAGCATGACGATGAAATACTTCTGTAAGAGGACACAAGAGGTTCGATGACCTGTGGGATCAGCAGGCAGCAAGTTTGTCAGGGTGAGGCTGAAGAACGTTACCTTCCACCTGTGGGGGATGACGATCCTGTGGACACCTGAAAGACCAGAGAGTCCCCGTGAGATCCAGGTGATCAGATCCACATTATCAGATCCATGTGATCGGATCCAGGGCCAAAGATTGAATGTGTACCTAAAAACTTCACCAGCAGTGAATGGGGGTAGTTCCTCAGATGTTCCACATAGTTCTTCAGGTTGTCCAGCAGGAACCTGACTTCTCGTTCGTTCTGGGTCTTTAGAAAGAAACGTTTGTCGTTTCTGGGAGTTCAGAAGTGAAAACAAGGATTAGAGTGAACAGGATTCAGGTTCTAATGGCAGAGAACCAATAAACGTGATTGATGAGATCCAGAACGTCTGTGGTGGATCATGTTTACAGCCGTAATCTCACATGTTACAGGTGATGGAAATTGTTTGCCTTTGTTGCAAATCACCATGTAAACATTCAAGTCAAACAAAAAAAGATCCAGTTTGGTTTTTCAAATCCATTTTTATTTGAATTAGTTTATACTTTCTATACTTTGTTACAATCAAGGCTGACTGAAGCTTCACTGAAACAGAGGGGACAGACTCTGCCTTTAACAGGAAGAAACCTTTCCCAGGACCAGGCTGATATATGGGTGGAGCCTCCTGATGAGGGCTCAACCGGATCTAATTTCCACCACTTCATTTAACTGACCACAGGTGAGAACCTCAGGTCTGAATTGGCCCATTAGCAATACTGGGGACTTCTGGGGGATGGGCAGGCTATGCTAATGCTAAAGTTTAACAAGAGGAATACTGTTGCAAATATCAGTAAAAGGTAAAGCTGGAAGGAGAACCCTGTTGGTTCTGGTGTTAGCTGTCAGCTAAAGCTAAGCCAAATCATGATAAGCTAATGCCGAGTAGGCTTTATTTAGCAGGACAAATGGTGTGATTGTGTCTTACGTTAGGAAGAAGTCAGCTTTGCTTTTGGAGTTGCTGATAAACTGGAGGTAGCAGTTTTCAGAACACAAGGACTGGCGATAATCCTGCTGGGTCATTCCCAATGAGCCACGCAGGCTAGCAAACACGGGGCCTGCAAAGGTCTTCATGGTAAAATCCTGCACAGAAACACGGCATCAGGAAATATCCAGCCGCCAGGCTTGGAATTCAACAACAGATGCACGTACCTCATGAGTCTGAGTGACCTCTGACCTGTAATCGTCATCGGAGAGTTCAGTCTAGACCCCCGAACAGAAAGATGATGTTAGAGACGATGAAGGAAGGAACGCCATTCTAAAACCTGTTCTAGGCACAACAGAAGACTGGGAGCACGAGCTCGTGTCTGTCTGGATGCTCTCCTGGTCAACAGGTTCTGGAACCTGCTGATCTGAGATCGGCGGAAGCTTTGAGTCCGAAGAAAACCCGTCCTCAACACTCGTAGACGAACCCAACCTGAGTTAAGGACTATGGAGAGAACCCTGAGAAGAAGTTGGCGTCAGAGCAAACAATTCACAGAGAAGCTTAGATGACCAGGAAACACTCAAACCAACCAGGCGGCGCTTCCAGCCACTGTTGTGTTGCCATGGAGACAGCAGAGCGAGCGTTGCTGAGTCAGCTCACTTCCTTTGGCTGGAGTGAACCAGCAGTAACAGTAGGTCCAGTGGGTTGGTCACTCTGGTCTGGAGGGATTCAAGCTAACATGCATGCAGGACTCTCTACTACCAGATTACCCACACCCATGTATGATCTACATGTTCATGATCTACACATGATCTATAGATGACCTACACATGATCTAGATATGACCTGTACATGAACTACACATGATCTATATCTGAACTATAGATGATCTATATATGACATATACATGACCTGTTATAATGCCTGTTACAGCTGCTACGCCTGTTATAGCAGCTACGCCTGTTACAGCAGCTACGCCTGTTACAGCAGCTACGCCTGTTACAGCTGCTACGCCTGTTATAGCAGCTACGCCTGTTACAGCAGCTACGCCTGTTACAGCTGCTACGCCTGTTATAGCAGCTACGCCTGTTACAGCAGCTACGCCTGTTACAGCAGCTATGCCTGTTACAGCAGCTATGCCTGTTACAGCTGCTACGCCTGTTATAGCAGCTACGCCTGTTACAGCCACTACACCTGTTATAGCAGCTTTTCTTCTCATAACCGCTACGCCGGTTGTAGCTGCTACGCCTGTTACAGCTGCTACGCCTGTTATAGCAGCTACGCCTGTTACAGCAGCTATGCCTGTTACAGCTGCTACGCCTGTTATAGCAGCTACGCCTGTTACAGCTGCTACGCCTGTTATAGCAGCTACGCCTGTTACAGCAGCTATGCCTGTTACAGCAGCTATGCCTGTTACAGCTGCTACGCCTGTTATAGTAGCTACGCCTGTTACAGCCGCTAAGCCTGTTACAGCAGCTATGCCTGTTACAGCTGCTACGCCCGTTATAGCAGCTTTCCTTCTCATAACCGCTACGCCTGTTATAGCTGCTACGCCTGTTATAGCAGCTACGCCTGTTACAGCCGCTATGCCTGTTACAGCCACTATGCCTGTTACAGCCACTACGCCTGTTATAGGAGCTTTCCTTCTCATAACCACTACGCCTGTTATAGCCACTACGCCTGTTATAGCTGCTACGCCTGTTATAGCAGCTACGCCTGTTACAGCCACTACGCCTGTTACAGCCGCTATGCCTGTTACAGCCACTATGCCTGTTACAGCCACTACGCCTGTTATAGGAGCTTTCCTTCTCATAACCACTACGCCTGTTATAGCCACTACGCTTGTTACAGCCGCTAAGCCTGTTACAGCAGCTATGCCTGTTACAGCTGCTACGCCTGTTATAGCAGCTTTCCTTCTCATAACCGCTACGCCTGTTATAGCTGCTACGCCTGTTACAGCCGCTACGCCTGTTACAGCCGCTACGCCCGTTACAGCCGCTATGCCTGTTACAGCCACTACGCCTGTTATAGCAGCTTTCCTTCTCATAACCGCTACGCCTGTTATAGCCACTACGCTTGTTATAGCTGCTACGCCTGTCTCAGTTTGTCCATAAATGTTTTCTTGAAGTCTCACTGCAGTTCCATGAGCTTGGTCTCAATAATAGTGACTATAGCTCATGTAATAACATGTAATAACAACTATTGCGATGAGTCTGACAGTGGAGCCACAGAACCTGTCCACCAGTCCACAAATGTCTGCTCAACATGCTAAACATGCTGTACTTACTGGAGCGTCCTGATCGGGGGGGTTCTGGGCGGCTGTGGCCAGTCCTTCCTTCATCATGCTGGTCAGTGGGTAGAATTCATGCTGCTGGTCAATCTCAAACAAGCCCAGAAGCTTCCACTTCTGCCTTAAACCGGCCCAGTTCCTCCTCTTCTTTGAGCCAGCCTGCTGACGGGGAGCAAACCTTCCTCCTGCACACCCCGACATCTCTGTCTGGAGCCACCAACAACAGCACTGGGAACACTGGTGGGGTGGGACAAGCCCCAACACAAGCCAGTGTTAGACCAGAGAGGCATGTGCCAGGCACAAAAGACAGCTGACCATCAGCTGGGTAACCATGGAGACCAGCACAAAAGAAGCTCCAGGGGCCACGTTAGGCTGAGCTGCACGAAGCTGCTCTAAAACGAGAGAACGCAGCCTTTAGAACCACTCCTGGAGATGTCTTGAGTGGGCATTGTCCTCATTCATCAAAGATGGTCATAACTCCAGGTTCTGTTTCCACCTTATCTTCTCCGCTTTCTTCCTCCTCATCAGTCTCATCCTGATCCACATCTCCATTGTTCTCTGTGACCTGATGAACTCTGGGACCAAACAGGCCCTGATATAATCAGGGACACGCCCCCTCAGGTCAGGTGACCTCAGTATTGTGCAACACACCCTGTTCAACAAACATCCTGGAGAACAGGAACCCACACTGGTGAAGGGCCAATAAACCAGCCCAACTGGCCCTGCACCAGTTCCAGCCGTATGTACACATATTTGAGACTAGTAAAGTTGAGAACGCACGAGTGGAGCTGCAGAACACAGCCAACATGCAGCACTAGGTGGCTGAGGACGGTCTTCCCCTCCACCCTCTACGTTCTGAGGAACAAACACAACTGACACTTGTGAGGGTCATGGATGAGTTTATTTAAAGGTGTTGCAGATTCTGGTCTTCACAGAAACAACATAAACTGTCAGAAAGACCATAAAGCATCTCATCGGTTCCATTTTCAGCTCTACTGAATGATGATGATTGAAACTCGGCTTAACAGCTCTATAGGCTCAGCTGGATCATTCACATCCATGGGATGTTCCGGCACCATGAGACCATAACCGGTGCCGAGGTTCCTGCATCGGGACATACAGATTAAAGCTTGGAGCGCTGGTCCTCAGATCAGACGTGAAAACATCTGTGGAGGACAATGAAGAAGCTCTAAAAATACTTCAATAGATGTCAGAGGTCATGTTGGACTGAACGAAAGTCCAAGCCTGTGGCCTAAATCTGTATAAAATATGTCGCCATTACAATTGGGGAGGAGAACTGCTGCGGAGGTGTGGGATCGCTGCTCTTCAGTCCACCTTCTTTGGGCTTCGGTTCTTCCACATGACCGCTGTTATAAAGGTCCCTGTGTGGTGAAGGTCACATCTGCTTAGGATCAGTCATCACGTAATCCGTGTTTTCATGTCTCAGTGATACTGACCCACGAACAAGAGCAGCGCCAGGGCTGCTACTCCAGGCAGGATGACCGAGTATTCCCGAGGAAGGAAGTATTTGTTCAGGACGTGGTCCCCGTCAACGAACGGCTAACAAGACACAAAAGCATCCCGGTATAAACCGGCTGTGTTGAGACACTTCCTGTTTCTGGGTCATCACCTTTAAAATGTGCAATGTTGCTTAAAAGAGGTAAGATAGACACCGATGATGTTGGCCCATTTTAGGACTTAAAGAAGCACTCACCAGGACGACAACCCACACAGAGTAGTAGGCGAACAACAGCAGGCTGAAGGCCACAAGACCGAAGCCGACCGCCTGATCTGCTCCGGTGGCCTGAAAACAAACAGACACTTGAGCGGAGACGGGACGAGTCTGGCCCCAGTAGAGCTCCAGACAACATCAGAAGGATCAGAACTCCCAACAACACGTGGGGGCCTCAGACGGCCCACAGACAGAAGCTGTTCGACATCCACAGGTGTCCTTCTGTCAACACTAGTCACCCACAGCGGCCCTGGAACAGTCTGGTTAATCCTTTTGATGCTAAAGGTAAGAAGAAGCTCTTTATCGTCATTATAAAATAGTACAACTACATTTCGAGGGCAGATGAGGCTCGGACCTGATTATCCGAGCGGACCGGACCGCAAGCTAACTGGTAACTACCGCAGAAAGGTCTGCTGGAACTGGGGATCGAACCCACGACCTGCTAGCTGTGAGGCACAGGTGTTCCTAACTGCCAATAAACAACATAATTGTCTGCACCTATTTATCCGTGTAGAAATTCCTATTCCGACTTTGAGTTGGCTGTAAACTAACACAGCACTTCACTTCACTAAACATAATAAGTCCCCCGTTAAGAAACGTAAATGGATCTTATCTATCTGAGACTCAAGTTTGTTCACAAAACAAACAGGTGCATTTAGCTGAGAGTCCACCGATCCACCGCCTTTATTAGACGCGTTTAGCTGCGTTAAAACTCATTTTTAGTGTCTGTGCACATTCACAAGCAAACGTCTTCTTTTACATATAGTGAAATAAAAATCAATTACAGCTTTAAAACATTAGATTTCATAAATAGTATTGATCAATCAACTTAAAAGTGTTACCATTTCCTCCTCAGCTGCTTCTTCTTCGTCAAAAACTCGTTTAATTGGTTACATGCGGGCCTCTGCTGCCCCCTGTTGGTCAACACGCAGGAGTAAAATCAGATTCACGTCAACTGTTTATGATGAGAAACACAATAATTATTGTAAAATTAGAGGACAAACGTGTGTGTGTGTGTGTAGACCTTCACTACACTTCAGGAACACTGTAATTCACTGATTATTGTTTCTGTGTGTATTGTTTCTATTGTACTTATTATCAGTTATAAGTATACAGTAATGTTATCCGTAAGTGTGACAGAGTTTGACTCCTGCAGACCAGGAACACCCACCAGAGCTGCATGGTTGGAGATGTTCTGACCCAGCTATCCAGCCGTCACACTTTGGTTCCGGTCCATTGTTCCTGCTTCTGTAACATCAACTGAGAGGACAGCTAATTGTTTAATTCTGTAGTTGCAGAATTAAATTAAGCTGCAACAACAGGTCATTTGTGGCCTCAGATATCAGAATCCCTCAATATCTTTCGGATTTTACCTGCTGAGCTTTGTTTTTGCTCCTTTTTTTCAAAGCTGAGTTGTTCCATTTGTTTGGACATTAGATCATTGAATTGGACCATTTTACACACAAACAAGTACAGCCTCTGAACATTAGCTTCAAACACAGCCCCTTCGGGCTGGCTGGCAGAGCCCAGGATCCACAGGAAGGGTAGTTGGTCGTTTGGAAAGTTTTATTCCATTTTGAAGACATGTTGCACGCTACTCTTTAAAGGGAGAACTGGCCAGTGTGTCTAAAAATCATATCATACTTTCAATATCAAACAGGATTTCAGTATCAACAAATTTTCAATGAAACATCATTACAAGTTTGTTCCAGCGGTCCTCAAGGTGACCTTAAACAAACACACTATGAGTCCTGTGTCTGAGGACGAGCGCGTGCACGCACGCACGCACACACACACACACACACACACACACACACACACACACACACACACACACACACACACACACAGAGTCTATTGTGCATCTTGCGTACTCTGTGCCTCAAGCGGGGGTGTTTGGGGTCTGTTCTGCTCCTCTAGGGATGTTCTGTCCACCACCGCCGCTGCTGCTGAGGTGCTGCCGTTTGCTGTCTCTGTCCTACCCTGCAGGGACTTGCGAAGCTCTTTCAGAGCAGGTCTCAGCATCTGAACTAATGCTAAGAGGGCAGCCTGGGTACCCTCCAGGGCCTGGGCTTGTCTTTCCTGGGCCAGGGCCTGGGCCTCCTGGGAGCGTCGCATCATCTGCAGCAGTTCATTCTGACTCTCCAGGTGCTGAGCGATCTGTCGGATGTGGACGTTGGTGACTCTCTGCTCCTGCAGCAGACGGGCCGAGTTCAGAGCGATGCGGCTTTTCAGTTCCTGAGGTTTGCCCTGACTGGGAGGCTGGGAGGGTGAGGCCGAGGCTGCTGGAGCCAACATCTCTACCGGAGCCTCCACAGCTGCCACCACCGTGGGGGCTGAGTCGCCGATGATGGTGGTGCAATACTCCACCACGCCTCCGTCCTCCAGGGAGTGATACGCTGCTTCTGCTGCAATAGGAGAGAGAGAAAGAATATTTGCAAGTTTTCTTTCAAAACATTTAAATTAGACACTAAGCTGTTTAGGTAAAACACATTTTCTTGTGTTCTAGTGAAAAATCTGTTGATTGAATCCATGTGAAAATGGAGCCGTAAGAGGGGAGCAACAGTGGGGCCAGTCTGTACCTTACAATCCACCAGTAACCGCTCCATTCATGTAAGACATCCAGGCATTCATCGTTGTACTACATTACACAGAGGAGAAAACCCCTCTCCTGGTTATTGACCAATGAGTTCACGGCCCCACATTTACACGGCTCCCCTAGTGAAAGGTGGAGAAGCTAGACACGAGAAAAGACAACTAGCAAACCAAAATATATGACAAACCCCGCATAGCAAAGTGAGTGTCCTGAAAATCTTTGTCCCTAAAGAACCTTTCAATAAAGATCTAGAGGTGATGCTTCTGCTGAAGCTTCCTGCTTCACTTGCAGTGACAGAAACACAAATGTCTTCATCATCAAAGCTAAGGTTTGAGCAGGAAGTCCACAGAACACATGTGTTCAATGAAAAGACTCCAGTAGTCCCTCAGAATTCAGCAGGCACCAATGACTTGTGCTCGAGCTGGAACTCCATGTGAGCCTCCAAGTTTTGCCTGAACTTACTCTCTGCCAGGGAGACGGTAGTGTTGACGGTGACCGGGAGGGTGATTTCAGCATCCGAGTCTCCTGCAGGGAGGCTGATGATGGTGGCCTCTCCCAGGAGGTTACAGATCCTCTGCTGCATCGCAGTCAGGATGACAGGAACTGGTGCGGAGTCAGCGGACGTGCCCTCTATCGCAGCCCGGGCCTGGGCCACTTTGCGGCGGACTTCAGTCTTCATGTCAGACCACTTCTTTTTCACCTCAGGCAACTCCCGCGGACAGGTGGTTACAGCATTCACCTTTTTCAGGATGTCCACCCATGCTTTATTCTTCGCCATGTGAGTGACTCCGGCATTGAAGTGGTTAACTAGTGTGTGCTTTTGTTTCTCTATTTCCTCTACGAGAATTTCCACCTCTCTCTCTGAAAAATTCATTTTTCTTTTTTTCGCCGCAGATGCCATAATCGCTGAAATTCTTTCGAGGAAACTGTGCGTATTGTACGTAAAAATAGTAGGATTTACTAAAGTAATGTGCGCAACGTAATGGCTTCCTGAATCGGCTTCTTCTTCTCTCAAACAACGCTCACGTTACGTTAACTGGACATGTGTCCCGCCCATCGTCCCTCTCGTGATTGGATAACTGTCGGTCACACCTCGATCTGCTATTGGCTGGATTCAATGTCAATCATCTAACTACCCAGACTCACTCTCAACGCATTTAATCGTTTCTTCACCTTGTTTGTGTAATTGCAGAATAAAACTGACCAACAGTTGGCAAATTCCGTGCCATTTTGTGGACAATTGATTGAAAATGTTTGACGCAATGTACATCTGAAAAGATAATATTACTGTCAAATTACAAATTACATAGTCAATTACATTCAGGCATGGAAGTATTGGGGAAGGAAACAGAATATACCCCTTTGGGAAAGCCTTCCACAGGGTTTAGGAGTGTGTTTATAGGAATTTGTTCATCCTTCCAAACGTGCACTTATGAAGCCAGTCACTGCATATGAACAAGGAGGCAAGGATCTCTGTCATCGTTGTAATTCATCACTGCGAGGCTGAGGTCAGGGGGCCAGTCCAGGTCCTCCAGCTCCCTCTTCCATGAACTGCCATGCTCTGGTAGGTGCCGTCCCCAAACTATTCCCACACGACTGGGTGCATGAAAGTGTCAAGAATGTGATGGCGTGTGTCTGGACGCGCGCTCGTGTAAACGCGTGTTGCTGGTATTGCAGCTCCTGTTCTTCCCTCCAGGTGGCAGCAGAGAGAAGACGCGTGTCCTTATTGATGGAGGCTGTGGTGGCTTTTTGTACCAAGTGTATTTATAAAATGTCAGGCATTTCGCTTCCAATATAATTTTACATTATTTTTCTGAGCAGTATTTGAACAATGGCAGCAGATTCCCCATGACTTTTTCTTAATGAGTCTGTCTGTCTCACCCACATTCGATGTTGATTCTGCCAACTAAAACTGTAATAATCCATTATAATCATTAACACCTGTATTAGAGGTAAAGAGTAATATTCTTGGAACCCGTTAGAGGTTTAACAGGAGTAAAGAAAACCCTGTCATAATTCCATGCGAGTGTATTTGCGGAAAGCCATTGATGCTCATAGGCTATGCTAATGAGAGTCGTGATGTAATCTCGCGTTGTAGAGCGAGACTTGGTTCCCGGCGCCGGCTGTTGCGTTGATGGTGGTGTTTACTGACCGGGAAAGAGCGTTTTTATGTTTCACACACGGGCCGTAATTGTTGTTTGGAGGCGGACAAAAGCTGCGTGTTGGATGTAATGCTGGACGCTGTGAATATATTGGAGCAGAAAAGCACCTGAGGCTCTTGGGCTCGTTTCGCCGGTAGGCAGGTTAGCTAGCGACCTCATTCATCCGCTAAATGTGTGGGAAACATCCGTTGTTCTCCTCCAAAGACCCCTTCAGCGACCTGCTGACCCTTCCTTCCCGTAAGTGACTGGGCAGAATGGAGAGGCAAGCGACGTGCTGGTAGGCACGTCTCCATCACTGATTCTGGGAGTGTCCGCCAACGCACTATGCAACGGCACGGCTCCTTCTGCCAATGTCCACCGGCAGAGACACACCTCAGCGGGGGAGGAGGGCAGACCGAGCACTCGCCCCCATCAGCAGCGGGCCAACAGCCAGGCCAGCCGTGTCACATCTGCGGAGGTAAAGACCAGGAGCACCGGCTGAAGGTTCTGTTCCAGGTCCTGGATGTTAATGGTGATGGAGGCATCTGCGTCAACGACCTGACCATTGGGCTAAAGAAACTGGGAGTACATCGGACAGAACATGAGCTGCTGGTGAGTAGATCCGGTCTGGCAGATCTACCTGTGTTCAGCCTCTGTGCAGGTAGGGAGGGAGCTGGGTAGGTGGGTAGAAGGAGAGTGTGTCTGACTGTGTTAACCACCCATCCAACCTCAACCTTGAGTCCACCTCTGTGTGTAGTCAGACAGGTGAGCGGTCATATCCTGCTGATGCACAAGCTTTTCAGAAAGTCTCTTGGTTTAGGGTTAGGGTTAGAGTCCAGCAGACCCACAACGAGTTTCAAAAATGCAATGATATCCTCTAAATGCTGCAACGTTTCTAAAGACATATGCCTGTTCAACAGACACAGATGCCTGTTATTGATTTGTGAATGATCAGTAAATGTCTGGTGGATCACGCTGCAGCGTTAGAGTAAAGGCTGCACGAGGCAGAGGTGCAGTTATGCAGCTCAATAAATGGGCTGTCCAAAATGGTTCGTGTTCAAAAGGGGAAACGGGAAGCTTTAGGGCTGGATGTCCTGATAACGTGGCGCTGGCTCACCTTCAGAAGAGTCCTTTTGTTTCTCTGCAGGAGGAACATTGCACAGCCGTTTACTTAAGCCATAGACATGATCTTTCTTCTGGGTAATTTAAACTACCCGACCCTTTGGCAGATAAGGAAGAACAAGCTGGAAACAGCCTGATAACAGTTTGTCTGCACCTGCCACAAACTGCTTTCACCTTATAAATGTTCCTACTGTCTTAAAGAGCTGGATTTCATCTGGTCCAGGTTATACTTGTGCTACTTAATGTTTTACTGAGTGTTAATGGTAATTTAGGATAGGATAGGACCGGGGGAGGGTAGAGAGATCCGGGGGAGGGTAGAGGGATCTGGGGGAGGGCGGTGGGACCCGGGAGAGGAAGTCTCTGCAACATTTCTCTGGTAGATTCCACCTCTGAAGGTACAGTAGAGTCCTGCTGCTGGTTTTGTCATCAACAGATTTAGGTATTTACATTGATAAGGTACAGAAGAACTTGAATATCACCACAGTAATCACATGTTCAGATTAAAACTTACAGACTTTAGAGAGAAAAAAACCAGATTGAAATGTTAGCTGCTACAACGCACGTGCTTCTGACTCTAAGAAGACAGCAGCTACTGCCCTTCCAACAAGGAGCCAGTATCGGTCCTTATGGCTCCATCTACTGATCTAAAACAAGGAGGAGCCGCAGCACGACACAGACGTGGTACGAGGAACAACATACGATTCTGATGTGTTTGGTGGTCTAGATGAGCAAGTCGGCTCCTGATGAGAGAGGTTAACAGGTCTGCCTCTAGGTCTATAGCTTTGCAGGCCAAATCCACCCTGTTTAATTCAGCTCAGCCCAAAGTGATGAGTATTTGCCAGTTGTAGACTGTTGAAGTCTCTAATATTGTTAGCATTAAAGATCAAGTCGAGCACACCAATCACACAATTATGTTTGTAGTTAATGGAACTGCATGTGTGAGCCTTCACCAGCGTTCTGCTTCCACTTGTTGCATGGATAAAGGGTGTGTGTGTGGAGCCTCCCAAGCAGATGTTAACACTACAGATTAGAGGCAGTGGTGTAGAGAAGGCTGGAGAGGGCAGATGACCTCATCAGCCGGGCCATGAAGCATCAGGGTTGGGGGGGGGGGCAGATGGGCCCCTGTATATATGCAGCTAATGCTGATTCTCTCTCTGCAGAAAATCGTGAAAGCAGGAGACAAAGACCTGGATGGACAGTTAGATTTTGAGGAGTTTGTTCATTATCTCTGCGACCATGAGAAGAAGCTCAGACTGGTCTTCAAAAGTCTGGACAGGAAGAACGATGGTAAGGATGCTACAGCTGTTCCTTTAAAGCAGGGGTGTCCAAACTGCAGCCCGCGGGCCAACTGCGGCCCTTTTCAGTGGCCCACAAGACGTTTTATAAATAGAATAGAATATGGCCCGTACTTCAACTTCTGCTTGAGTGTATTGCACTTCTTAGTTTTAACACCAGGGGGAGCTACTGTTGGCATCAAGGCAGTTGCGCCACCAAACAGGACAAACCCTGCTTTTGCGCACCACTTTCTTATATGCGTTTTTCTTGTTAACACACAGAGTACACACCGCTGTGTACAGCACACGCACAAAAGCTGCTCCTCTCATCTCATGCAGATTTGCTCCTTGATCAACTGGCATTTGTCCGAATTTTTGGCACGAGTGGCGTCAGATCAGTACCGCAGCATGATGGCCCGATCTACATACCCAGCGCAGCTGATACTCACCATTTTCCCCTTTATTGTTTATTCTCTGTACTGTAAATCTTCTGTCTAAGAAGAAATCTGAGGCTGCTGGGAATGAGCTACCAAAGCTTTTTCTGAATACCTCAATAAAGATCCATTTATGGAAAGCTGTGATGAAGGCAGTTTTGTCTTTAATTATATTCATCAATATAACATATTTGACCACTTTTAATTGATTTTTCTAACTTTAATACACTAGAGTTAAGGCTACATACCTAAGTTACATACCTATATTTTTATGTATGTGGCCCTCAGTGAAAAGAGTTTGGACACCCCTGCTTTAAAGTCTACTGGTCTCAACTTACAACATTCACGCAGCTGTTTTGTCTGCAACCACAAATCAGCTATATTTCTGAATTCTGCCTCAAAACCAGACCCTTGTTAAAGCTGCTTATACTTTTGATTGTGAGTTTCCATGGACATGACACCATTCTGTAGACTTCCTGTTGGTTCAAACTTCCATCCAACAGGGGTCTCTGTAGGTGCTTTGTCCATAGAGGTGTTTAGCTGTTCAAGGTACATCACAAATAACACAAGTGTCTGCTTATCTGAGCCCAAACTATCAATCTACAATATCAGAATAAATGTGCATGAACAGAACAAACCCAAAAGCTGAGAAACTGCAGCCATAATGATCTAAACGACTGATGCAGGGTTTGATAGTTTAGGTTGTTGTATTGCTGCATATTTAACTGATGCAGTGCGTGACGGTGCAAATATGATGGTATGTCCTCACAAAAACAGGTGATATAAAAGTGCTTGTATGTATAAGTAAAATCCCCATTTGACTCATTTATACACCGTCTTTGTCACACAGGCCGGATTGATTCTCAAGAAATCCTTCAGTCCTTGCGTGACCTTGGAGTCCATATCTCTGAAGAGCAGGCTGAGAAGATTCTCAAGAGGTGAGAGTGACATTAGGGTTTTAAATGTATCGTATATCTGTTGTTTCTCATCCGTTGTACTGAAGTCCTAGTGGCTGGGTCCTGGAAAGTAGCTGCGAGCCGGATAAGTGCTGCTTTACTCCTTCTGAGGATCTGACATCTCTTCTCTGCCTGTATATAGAAACTAACCACAGCTAGTCACTAACTGGCTCATGTTGTTTGGCTCAGTGTGGTCCTTGTCTATCTTTCTAACCTGTCTCCCTGTCTGTCTGTCTGTCTGCCGGTCTGTCTAAATCATCTCAGAGTAAAGAGGGGCCATATCTGGGCCCCTGTCCTGTAGTAAGTAGCAGCTCGATTACTATTGCTGCACAGATCACCACTGGATGCTTTAGTCACAGTTGCTCTTTTTTTCTGTCGTCAATGTGTAAAATGTGGCACTAGAGGAGAAGAACAACACTTGTGTGCATTTTGTGTTCTTCCAGTATGGATAAAAATGGCACAATGACCATTGACTGGAACGAGTGGCGCGATTACCATCTCCTCCACCCTGCTGGCAACATTCCTGAGATCATCCTATACTGGAAACACTCCACGGTACCCTGCTAGCAAACATGACCCCACATGTCCTAAGTTCGTGTCATTTTAGCCCCTCACTCTCTCCTTTCTCCCAGATATTTGATGTTGGGGACAGTTTATTGGTACCTGATGAGTTCACGGCCGAAGAAAAACAAACAGGAATGTTGTGGCGACACCTTGTGGCTGGAGCGGGAGCTGGTGCTGTGTCTCGAACTAGCACGGCACCCCTGGACAGGCTCAAAGTTCTAATGCAGGTAACAGAGGAAAATGCATGAGGTGGAACGTGGAGCACACGCTGATTGATGAAGCTGGCTGGGACCTCCCTAGGTTCATGGCTCCAGGAGCAAGACTATGGGTGGCATCATTGGAGGATTCACCCAGATGATCCGAGAGGGTGGACTCAGGTCACTGTGGCGAGGCAACGGCATCAATGTCATCAAAATCGCACCCGAGACGGCAATCAAGTTCATGGCCTACGAACAGGTAGTGTGTGTAGAGGTGCACTGTAAGTGAGCCACATCCGTCTCATTCCGGGAGTCATAAACGAGGTTGACCTGTCTGTCAGATCAAACTGTTGATTGGAAGCAACCAGGAGACGTTGGGGATTGGCGAGAGGCTGGTGGCAGGCTCTTTAGCTGGGGCAATCGCTCAGAGCAGCATCTATCCCATGGAGGTGAGTGTCCAGGCACCACAACCAGTCCAGGTAGAGCAGAATACAACCCTAATACACGAGACACCTGAGGACACTCATAGGCTCTCATTCATGAAACGTGAGCTGAGCCAATTTGTGTGTCACCTGTCCGTAGACGTAAATTCACAAGAACCTGCCGTTCCTCCACATTTTAGTAGCTCAGGTCTGTTCGTAGCTACTAACCAAATCTCCACACGCTTTCGACCGTGTGTAGCACCTGTGTAAATGAACCAACACATAGAAATAATGCTTGTCACCATTGTAAATTACAATGTTGCGCTCTGTTATGTAAATAATAAGCAGATGCCTTTAAAACGGTGACATAGGCAGATCCTAAACATGACAAAACATTAGAAATATAAGACATTTAGTTTACTTAATTGGTAATAGATTTAAGATCCAGATTAGGTGGACGTTTGGGAATTCTGCACACAAACCTGCTGTGGACTGTTATCTGTATCACTGACTGTTGGACTTGGACTAAATTGATCACTATGGTATGTGTGATTCTTCAGAATGTCGACCATTGTG
This sequence comes from Takifugu rubripes, assembly GCF_901000725.2. Classification (NCBI taxonomy): domain Eukaryota; kingdom Metazoa; phylum Chordata; class Actinopteri; order Tetraodontiformes; family Tetraodontidae; genus Takifugu; species Takifugu rubripes. The sequence continues at coordinate 2,069,360 of NC_042290.1, forward strand.
CCACAACATTTATTAGCTCACCATCGGGGGTCTCTGTCTCCGACAAAGCGCTCTCCCCAATTATTCCTGCTATGCTCGTCTCTATTGGACATTTTGGACAGTGAGCCTCCTCCTCCTGTGGCAGATAGATTTTTTCTGTGTGCACAAATGCATTTTTTTGGCCTCTGTTTTTATATCAAACCACTTTCGCTTGACCTTGGGCATGGTTCTGGGGATGCAGGGACCACATTAACATTGCGTCCCTTGCCTCCTTCCAGGGTTCTGGTTTGCCTGTCCGTGCTAATCGATGACAATAAAATCTTTGCTTCAGAACAGTTCGTACTACTACGCACAGTAGGTTTTTAGTGGAGTCGGCCTTTATGGGTAAATCGGTTCTTGAATTTACTAACGTTTCATGAATGAGACCCAAAAGTACTTAACAAGATTCAGTCCAACCGTGCAAACAAGTCCATCAGAACAGAGAGAAATATGCAAAAACTCTGTAGAAGAAAAAAGAAAAGAAAGAAGGACTCTAGACTAGACAGAAGAGAAGTGGAGCAGACGGGGAGATGCCGAGGGAGGGGCAGACGGCACACAGACATGTCGTCAGCCTAAAAGAGGTCATCTCTTTGTGGTTTCATGACCTGCGGTCGTGTCACTACAAATAGCCTTGAATCACCCAGTGATGGATGTCAGAGATTCTCAGCAGTCAGAAGTGATGAAAGGAAACATCTGCAAAAAGCAAGTTGACCTCTTTGAGCCTGAAGAGAACTGCTGTTCCCTCTCGATGTCTGAGAACATTCGTGGTTCTAGACAGAATCTAAAGGGTGAGGAGACCCAGGTAAGGTGAGCTATATCAGTTCAACCAGTCACAAACTGACTCCTGCCACAGTCAGAGCGTCTACAGCAATATCTGTGTTCTGTAACTGGATTCAACTCCCGTCAATAAGTACGTGGCCTGCTCTGCATATGTTGATGGCTTTAAGACTCTGGACCACTGCCACATCAACAACCAACATTTGCAACCCTCAGGTCCTGAAGACACGATTGGCTCTGGGAAAGACCGGTCAGTATACTGGGATGGTGAATTGTGCCAAGCACATCTTCTTGAAGGAGGGCATGGCTGCTTTCTATAAAGGCTACGTCCCCAACATGCTGGGCATCATCCCCTATGCTGGCATTGACCTGGCTGTTTACGAGGTGTGTCCTCCTCTTCATACATGACGTCTCTGGTTTGTCTTCATCCTGCCTCACTTCTTGTCTTCTCCTATGTCAGACACTGAAGAACTACTGGTTACAGCACTTTGCCAAGGACAGTGCTGATCCTGGTGTGTTTGTGCTGCTGGCCTGCGGCACCACCTCCAGCACCTGTGGACAACTGTCAAGCTACCCCCTGGCCTTAGTCAGGACCCGAATGCAGGCCCAAGGTTGGTCGGTTGCTCTGTTAGCCGCAGTAACAAACCACAGATCGTGACCATCAATCATCTGGGTCACTGCTGCCATGCCTTAGCTGTTCATCTGCTCTGTTCTTCTCAGCAACTGTGGAAGGAGCTCCTCAGATGACCATGACCGGTCTGTTCAGACACATCTTCAGGACTGAGGGGCTGAGAGGCCTTTATAGAGGACTAGCACCCAACTTCATGAAGGTCATTCCTTCAGTCAGTATCAGCTATGTGGTCTACGAGCGTCTGAAGGTCACCATGGGAGCAAAGTCAAAGTGAAAAGTCACAACAGGAGAAGAATATGCCAAAAATGTTGTTTTAATAAAAAAAAAAGACTGCTGAGATTGTAGAATCTTGACTGATGATATCAGATTTACTCCTGTTCTTCTGTTTTCTGTCAGAAGTGCCTGTTTTCATAATTTTAACTGGCAAACTCTTCTGTTGAACACTGATTATACTGGTTTTTAGGTGGAAATGAGTTCTTAAAGGGCTTTAAAGGTGGGTTTTTCTTAAGTGTTGTAAAGCACTCAGGTGTACAGGGTCTAAAATGCACAGGTGGAGCACTCGGATGTGGTATCTAAGGCACTTGGATGTACTGAACTGGATTGCAGGTGTGAGTAGATCCTGTTTTGGGAAATCCCAGAGTTCATGGCTGATAAATGGCTCCAGAACCTGTGGTATTATTTACACTGACCCTTCAAGAACTTGACATGAACGTTGGAGTCTTTAACTCCCCTGCAGGAGGGATGAGCCTGAACTGAAGCAGCCCTTTTCTTCTGCGCGTCGCTTGTGTGTTTGGATGCACCTATAGTCACGGATACACTTGGGCTGTGTTTGTGGAAGAACACTGATGACCCTCTAAAAAACAGGTTGGGGATGAAAGAGAACCTTTGTTTTCTTGGTCGACTCGTTCACTTGTTTTTGAGGAAGTTCAACTGTTTAAACGGGATCTCATGAGAATCAGGTTTCTGCAGAGCTCAGGCAGCAGAAGGGCTGGTGAGCACAGAGGAGGGAGGTCCAGCTGTCTTAATGCTGCTGCTGAACATAAATCCTGAGCCTGGAGCTGCCACTGCTGCAAGTCGTAATATCCCTCTTATTACTGCAGTAATAACAATTAACAAAATAACCATGGACTAAGTTATAGATGATTTGCTTGGCTTGCTCACGTGACATCTGGATAGTAACACTTATTAAATGTCGACGAGCACATCGCAAGTTCCTCCCCGAAATGGCTGAAAAGCAGTTTGAGAAAAGAGCAGACAGGTTTCCTGAGATTTTTTTAAGTGTTGGTCTAAAAAACCACAACATCATCGCTTTTCCTTCCCGTCCGTGACGTCACAGTGGTTGCGCGCGTGCAGACAGCGCGTGAAGCGACCACGTGACGCAGTCCGGGGCAACGATCACGAGCTGGTGCCGAGCACCAGTCCCTTCCTGGTAGCGGAAGCGCAGCGGGTCCAAGTCTTCTCCGCGGTTCGGCCCTTCCATGGCGGACAGAATGCTGCCTCTAGAGCGGGTGGAACGCTGTTTGGACAGAGCAGGACAGGCTCACGTCCTGCAGTTCTGGCCGGAGCTGTGCGAGCAGGACAGGGAGCGGTTCCTCCAGGAGCTATCCGTGTTGCATCTGGAGGGGCTGGAGGAGCACTGCTCGGGGGCCGCGAAGGCTGTGGACTCCCCGTCCCCCAGCCTGGATCAGCACATAGAGCCCTTCCCTCCACAGTCCATCGGCAGCATGACGAGGAGTGACCCGGAGTGTCTGCGTGAATGGGAGAAGCTCGGTGAGTGTGTGGGTTAGCTACTATGGGTAGTCAGTCACCTGCGTCCTACAGCAGGAAGTGGAGAAATAGCACCCATCTGTCCGTAAAGGTGACATTTTTACAGTGTCATCATCATCTTCCCCCCAATGAGTCTTATTCATGAAACGTTAGTAAATTACCCATAAAGGCCGACAACACTAAAACCTACTGTGGGTTCAGGAACAGGTGAAACTGTCTTGGGAAACTCAGAAACTCAGATCTTAAACACGTCAGTAGATCATGAATAACAAACGATCGTAAATTGACAGCGCGCGCTAATCAGTATAAATCTCCTCGTGAATTGGTAATGAGCACCATAAAAGGAGGTGGGCGTAGATGTCCGGTTTACCTGTTTTATCTGCACAAGCAAAACCAGAGAGAATGAAAGTTTTCCAACTTTCTGAAGCAGAGATGGAGATTATTTTGAGCGAAGATGAGTAAAAAAAACCAACACATTTTATTGTTATCGATTAGCATGAGGACAGGCAAACTAGAATGTGGTCTTTGCCATCCCCAGAAAACTGCCCGAGGTCGAAAGCGTGTGGAGATTTGCTTAATAGCTACGAACAGATCCGAGCTACTAAAATGTTGAGGAACACCAGGTTCCCGTGAATTTACGTCCACAGGTGACACACAAATTGGCTCAGCTCAAATTTCATGGATGAAACTGAACTCGATGAACTCGTCATATTAATATTTTGACCCAAACTGTTTCTTGTGTTTCATATGAAATTTAGAGACCTAAATCACCATGTTGCCTCTGAGGGTTCATTATCTGCACAATCATGACTCCCTCTGACCTCAGACCCTCGAACCTTCGTGCAGTAGATGCCACGTACAGAGAACATCAACAGCCGTAATCTGTATCTGTTCATTAGAATTTGGGATGTAGGAGTTGTTGTAGCTATCCAGAACTCTAGGCCACTGGACCTTCGGGTCCTGATTGACCAGGATCAGCAGAACAAGTCTGTTACTTTAGTGTGTAATAATCATGAATAATAAATATAATAAACTGTGTTTTTGTGTAGCTGCTTATGTTTCTACTCTATGTTTGCAGGAATGTTGAAAATCTCCCAGAATCAAGTTGGAGTGCTGCTTCTGGCTGGAGGTCAGGGGACTCGTCTTGGTGTTCCCTATCCCAAAGGGATGTATGACGTTGGTCTGCCTAGTGGAAAAACCCTGTACCAAATCCAGGCAGAACGTATTCACAAAATCCAGGAGTTGTCAGACAAAAAACATGGCTCAAGATGCACGGTTCCATGGTGAGTCTCCGTCGGTCTCTACAGGTGTAGGTCCGGGAACCCACGCCGGACTGGACCACCAAGATGAGGTAATCAGAGCTGTGCTTCTGCTCTACCTCTTCAGGTACATAATGACCAGTGAGTTCACTTTGGCACCTACTGAGAACTTCTTTAAGGAGAACAACTACTTTGGCCTGGATCCATCCAATATCATCATGTTTGAGCAGAGGATGATCCCAGCAGTGACCTTCGATGGTAAAATGATCCTTCAGGATAAAGGAAAGGTTGCCATGGCACCAGGTGTGTGTCCACTGATTCCTCGACTCATCCTTTTGCTTCTGAAATGTGTCCAGCTGTGTTTCTGAACATCTGTATCCTTGATCAGATGGAAACGGAGGTCTGTACCAGGCATTAATGGACCACAAGATTCTGCAGGACATGGACAAGCGGGGGGTGGAGTACCTGCATGTTTACTGCGTGGACAACATCCTTGTTAAGATGGCCGACCCAGTGTTCATTGGGTTCTGTGTGAGCAGAGGAGCCGACTGTGGGGCCAAGGTGAGGCTCCAGCTCTCCACACCAGGATAACGGCTGATTTTTCCATCTGATCCTGTGCTAATATTGAGACCCACATGGTAAAAAGTACCAAACTCAGGTACAGATGTGAGGAGATGTTTGTGGACCCCGGCATCTTCGCCCTATAGCAGCATAACTAAGATGTGACCTAACGATTAGACGACCCCCTAAGTATGGTAGTTTGTCTGTTTGTGATAGTAACTGGAACTACAGAATTAGTAACAATAAGCTTTTTCAAAGAGGTAGGTTTTGAGTCTGATCTTAAAAGTAGCGATGGAGTCAGCCTCCCGTACCTGGACAGGGAGCTGGTTCCATAGCAGGAGGGCCTGGTAGCTAAATGCTCGGCCCCCCATTCTACCTCTAGAGACTCTGTGGTCAATACCTGTCAGAACATTGTGGACTAATTGGAGGCTTCTCAAGAAATTGTTTGGACATCCTGATAATATAAAAGGGGAAACTCTGAAGATATTCCTCAACCTCCATAGAAGCATCAGACAGGAAGAAATATATCTTCAAGTTTTGCAAATAAATGTGTTCAACTATGACTGATTACTGTGTGTCAGGTGGTGGAGAGGACAAACCCTGGAGAACCTTTGGGTGTGATCTGCAACGTTCAAGGCGTCTCCCAAGTTGTTGAGTATAGCGAGATCCGACCTGAGATAGCTGAGCTGCGAGGACCTGGAGGAGACCTGGTTTTCAGTGCTGGGAACATCTGTAATCACTTCTTTACCAGGACCTTTCTGGAGGATGTAGCAGAGTAGGAACCTGTCCTCTTGCTCTTGAGCTTTCGATGCAAACTTGATGACCACATTTTCCCGAACCAGTCTGAGGGAGTTTTCCCCAGGATTCTATTACCTCTGGCCTCACATGGGCCTCACATGGTCCCCACACGATCCCCTCATGAACCTCACATCATCCCTATATGATTCACACAGGATCCTCACAGGATCTTGTCAGCATCTTTTACTGTTCATATTCACATTTTACTATATTCACCCCAACCTGCTGAAACCAGCAGGTTGGACACAGATGTCCTCAGAGCCTGATGGTTCTGGCTAGCGCTAACACTCCTGCCCTGTCCTGCAGAGGTTGACGTCCCCTTAAACTTCTGGTTTTTTTTTTCTCTAATCTCACAGGAAGTTCAAGGAGCGGCTGAAACAACATGTTGCGATTAAAAAAGTGCCGTTTGTGGACTCCTGTGGCAATCGGGTCAATCCCAGCAAAGCCAATGCCATAAAGATGGAGAAGTTTGTCTTTGATGTCTTCCCATTCTCCAGGTAGTTTGTCTTCTGCAGCTTTACCCAACACAGCAACCTGAGGGGTCCAGGTGGGGGGGCTCCATCTGTTTGTTCTTTAATCTGTTGTTTGTTTGTTTGTTTGTTTTTGGAAGAAACTTTGTTGTGTTTGAGGTGGTGAGGGAGGACGAGTTCTCCCCCCTGAAGAACGCAGAAGGCAAAGATAGCGCATCCACAGCCAGAAGCGCCCTGCTTGGTCAGCACCGCCGTTGGGTCCTGGCTGCAGGTGCAACTCTGTTAGAGGAAGACCAGAGGAGTGTCTTGGCCACAGACAGGTCAGAGCAGCACAGCATAAAAAAATGGTGTAAAGTGTTTTAAACTTTAACTTGTAGCTAGCAGGTCATTAGCTTAGCTTAGCATAAGTAACTGATGAATTAGGTGTTAGTGGTGGGAGACTTCCTGTCCTGTTTACCCACCAATAGTGTTTCATTAATCTTCTATCTGTTTAAATATCTTATATTTGGTGGTTCTCAAAGTTCGTTCATGTATTTTGGTCAAAAATTCAAATATAATCTGACATCTGTAGTTTATAAAATTTAATACGAAGACTCTCTTACTGAGCCAAAAACACTTGATGTACAATTATTATATGTAGTGCTACATTTAATTTAAAAATACTTGAAAGTCATTTTTCAACATGATAAATTTGGCTGGAGCCATCCTTCAACCTGTGTTTCTGGCCTGCAGGGTTGTTGGGGTACCAGCAGGGGGCAGTCCTCCGGCCCTGTGTGAGATTTCCCCACTGGTGTCCTATGGTGGAGAGGTGAGGACGTGATGGCAGCAGATATTAACACTGAGAAGCTTCCAGAAGAACAAAGCTAAATATTGTTCTTGTGACCTTCACAGCCATTTTCTCTCTCTGTTCTCATCCCTAATCTCATGAGGACGGAGCAGTCCACCAGAGGTTCTCTGGATGGCTCTCAGCGGTTTTAAATAATCACACCCAGGTTCCTTCCAGTGGGAGGCAGGATAATGATGCTCAGCAAGGCTACATCACTAAGGAACATGTTCCTCATGTGTTTTGGGTCTAGTGTGAGAATTTCAGTTTTGTGTGAGTTCAATTGCTGCTCATCCAGACCCTGATGTCTGTGAGGCAGCGTGGACTTTCAGGAGCTGGTGGCTTTGGTCTGGATCCATGATAGATAGAATTGGGTGTCATCAGCACAGCAAAGGCTTATTGAATGCTTTGTGATTATGTATAAAATAAATAGGGTGGGAGCGAGTACTGAACCTAGTGGAACTACCTGGTAGACTTTAGTGGGACATTTTTCCAGTCTGTGTAAGAGAATGCGATGATCACCTGTGTCAGGAGCAGCACAGGGGTCTAGCATGACAAAAACAAAGATCAGACCTTTATCTGCTGTAATCATGGTGTAATCCAGGGTCAGAACATCTCCAACACTGCAGCTCTGGTGGGTGTTCCTGGTCTGCAGGGGTCAGACTCTATCAAAGCTGGTCCCAGGAGGGAGCCATGGAGAACCTGCATCAGGTTCATGTGTGGTCCTGTCCAGCAGACCAGCTACTGTTGCTGAAGAAGCTGGGGCTGGTTCCGACAGACAGGTGTCAGGAAACACAGTGGATCACAGTCCATGGCTGCAGACCAGTCAGACCAGTGCTGACCCCTGGTCACAGGAGCATCAGAACTGGGCCACAGAGCAATGGTCTGGTCTGGAACCAGCAGAGGCAACGTGAGGCTCTGCTCAACGTTCTGCTGGAAAAGCTTGGCTTGCACCTACCAGAGACCATGGTCACCCCCCTGAGGGAGACAATAGTCCCTGATGGCCTCTTTCAGCAGGACGATGCTGCCTGGCACAGAGCAGCAGTGGTTCTGGAAAGGCTCCAGGAGAAGAGTCAGAGTTCCTTACATCTCTTATTTAGCCTTTATTTAAGCAGCTTGGTCCTCTTGAGGTATGTTTGCCTCTTCAAGACAGCTTAAAAAGGAAGCATATATGCTTTACCCGTATCATGTATGAATCTGTTAGCTTTTGCTTCACTCTTCTTCTTCTCTCTTTCACTTCTGTCCCACTGACCTCGGCAGATCGATCCCCTAAAAGAACTGGGTTCTGCTCACATTTCCTTCCTGTTACAATCATTGTTTCCTGACACTTTGGCCTTCAGGCTCTGGGTCTAACCTAACCCATGAACTCCTGTCTCACTCCCTCTGTCCAGGGCCTGGAGGATCTGCTCAAAGGGAGAACGTTACCAACTCCTTTTCATTTGGATGAAAACACCATCAAGGAGCTGCAGGCTGGTGAATCGATGGTTGTGTCTCCAGGGCTGAAGACAAACCTTCATATGAACGATAGAAAGTGAATTCTGAGGGTTCCTGCTCTTATTCTGGTCTTCATCATGAGGAAGCACCATCACACTCAGGGCTTTGGAGATCAGCTGGTGATCTTTCCTGTCGACCCACCCGATCACAGCCTGACGGGCACCTTGTAATCCATAATAAAGACCTAATGGAGATAAAGATCATTGACGTTAAAAGTAAATCTAACCCTCACCAAAAGTCCTGCCGGCCGTCACCGGAATGTTTTTAAATCCTTTGATTTTTATATACAATTGCTTTTTTATTCAGAATATTCCTGTTGGATTATTATTAACAATAAAATGGCTGGAAGGTTATTATTAATATCGTTGTTATATATCTATATTCATATGTTTTGTATGTTTCCGCTCGTAAACTGGGCCCAGACTTCTGAACACGCGACTCTTTCTGGCGTCGCTGCAATTGTCCCTCTCGGGACACCGTAGCGGAATCTTGTTGACAAATCCGGGCTTTAACGACCGTCGCCAGAGACACCATCACGGACCGGTTCTCCGTCCTAATTTTTAGCTGGACCTCGTTTCCCCGCCGCTTGTCGTCCGACGGCACCGACAGAGGCGCTCGGAGCTGCGGTCCGTCCGGCTGCGGCTCCGGACCAGTCCAGCTTCCACCGCCTCGGACAGTCCAACCTTCACTCTTCACCAGCGGCGTGCGTGTGCGCGCGCACGGCAGGACCAGGATGGAAACGCTGATATGCTGCTAAAACAGGAAGATGTTCAAAAATGTGTTCGGGTCGGGCTTTGTGGTGAGGACGGCTCATGTGGTTCTGACCTGGGTCATCACGCTCATCCTCTTCCTGCAGGATACAGGTAAGCTGGGCCCACAGGTGCACACCTGCAGCCCGCACCGCCTTCATCTGTGGGTTGGATGTTAGCATCAGCGGAGCTGTTGCCCTGAGCCAAAGCAACACACACACACACACACACACACACACACTGCCATCAACACGAACACAACCACTGACGTCATGTAAAAGGCGCTGTGTGCTTCATCAGTGTTCACAGGATGCTTTCTCACTACAACGTGTGTGTGTGTGTGTGTGTGTGCGTGCGCAGAGCTCAGGAGGCAGGAGGAGACGGGCCAGCTGGTCCAGCCGGTGCTCTTTGTGCTGCTGGTTCTGGTGTCGGTCCTGCTCTACTTTGCGGTTTCTCTCATGGATCCAGGCTTCATCTTGTCTGAAGATGCTCTCCAGGTAAAGTTCTTCTTCTCTCCCTAACGGGATGTCCAGTAATCTGGACCCGTCCTGAGCTGCATGTGTTGGTGAAGACCCTCAAACTTTGAGGACCCAACACAGCAGCTGGAAGCTTCTGACACCAGCATCCGTCTGTGGTCCCCTCAGCTGAGTAGATGTGATGGTTGAGGACTCCCGTCTGTCTGTAGGAGGTCTAACAGCCAATGATGTCAGAGGAACAACCAAACCAGGAGCTGAGAAGATTCTTGTCCGGGACATGAGGAGTTCTAGTTGTGATAAACGGTCCCACTTCGTGTTTTTGTTGTGCTTCTCAGTGGAGAGGAGGATGAATGATGAGATGAAGCTCCTGGCTGAGCAGAAGGACCTACCCCCCCAAGCTAAACTGTCCTGAAGTATTCCATGTGTAGCAGATGTTTTGGGTCAAACTGCATGATTCTCCTGCTTTGCTGACCAGCTTGTGTGGTCTGTTCCCAGTTCCCACTGGGAGTGACTGAGGAGCAACAGGACATGATCCAACCCAGCTCCAAGTCCCTGAGACGGCGTCGCTGTGGTCACTGCCTCCTCCAGGTGATCCAGCCAGCATCATCATCATCGTCATCATCATCATCATCTCCACCATCAGCACATGATTCCTGTTTTTTCTGGTTTAGTTCTGGAACTTGAAGACTAACCATCAAACCCAACGTTAGTGTACATAAATGAGCCGTGGGTGGAGGAGGTGACCCGGCTGTAGCTTGTTAGCTTAAATAATAGATGTTTGAAGGCGGCACCTGCAGTGACTGTATCTTCCACCGTAACCTGACAGTGGCTCAGCACCTGCACCGATACAGTAACAGCCGAGCAGATACGACTGCTTGGAAACTAAAACAGAATCCACCTTTTGATCCAAAATGATGGCTAATTTGGCCTGATGGGGCGTTCCTACCGGACCCCTACGTAGAGACCATCAAGGGTCTCTTCAGCAGAGCCGTAGTTCTGTAGGTGCAGTCAGGTCAGTGACCCCTGACTCAGCGTGTCATGGGCTTCAGAGGCTCTTCCAGCTTCATGAAGCCTGTTTTCAACATCAGCTTGATTCAAGACCAGTTTTCTGTCTTTCTTGGTCCTGTTTGGGTGTGAACCTGGGCTCTCACCAGGGAAGCTTCTGAGCTGCCGTCTCCACGGGAAATAAGAGAGGTACAGCAGGAGGATGGCTTTCATTCTTATGTAACCACCATCTACAGGATCAAACATGTTGGTCTAGCATAGAGAACCCAGCAGTGTGTGAGCACTAGCCCCCTGGACCATGGCCGCCTGCCCGCTCCTCCATCATCTCAGCTTCTGTCTTTCCTGTCAGCAGGTTCTTTGGAATCTTTCTCCACTTGAATTGATCCAACATTTATCCAGGATGAGCTGATGTCAGCCCGCAGTCAGAGAAGATCAGACGATGCTAAAGGGTAGCTGCTCCTCTTCTAACCAGTAGCATTAGCTTAGCTAGCATAATGGCCATAGCTACAGCATGAATGACTTTCTCCCAGGAGAAGGTTTTCATCTTCATCGCCCTCCCATACCTGGACAGGAAGCTGGTTCCACAGCAGGGGGCCTGATGGCTAAATGCTTGGCCCCCTGGTGCTGTCAGCTTCTCCAGGCATAAGGTAGCTGGACTTCTGAGGACCTTGAGGGTCAGAAGGATTTTAAAGTCTTTTCTGGATCTTCTGGGCCGCCAGAGAAGAGAAGGCAGCATGGGAGTCATGTCAACAGATAAAGGGAGGCTGAAGGCCCAGAAGGATACTGGGAAGTCTGGGATACTCGCACTGATCTGACCTTGAATAAAGCAGCCAGTCAGGAGCAGAACATCCCTTCTGCAGCTTCTCCCATTTGTAGTTGCTTCATGAGACATTTCCATAAGTTCCATTGGTTTATTTCTCTGTGCAGAATTTCAGAAAGCTCTGTGGAGATTGAGTGTGTTGCTCTAAAGCCAATGATGTTCCCTCAAGCAGCAGCCAATGAGGTCCAAGCACTGTCAGACGTGTCAGCACTGTGTGCGGCGCTACGACCACCACTGCCCCTGGATCGAGAACTGCGTGGGTGAGAAGAACCACCGCTGGTTTGTGCTCTACCTGCTGGTGGAGCTGCTGGTGCTGCTGTGGGGGCTCCATATTGCCTGGTGAGTCCCACAGTCGCCAGTTCACAGCCCCTGCTTGTGCCAGCGGCTCCTCTCACTGTCTGCCTTCTTCCTCCTCAGCACTGGATTCAACCCCACAACCTCGTGGCGCCCGTGGCTGCACTCCAACGGTCTGCTGCTGGCTGTGGTGGTTGTGGTGGCTCTGCTGTCGCTGGTGGTGCTGCTGCTCCTGGGCTCTCACCTCTACCTGATCTCTCTCAACACCACCACCTGGGAGTTCATGTCGCGCCACCGCATCTCCTACCTCCGGCACTGTGGTGCTGACGAAAACCCCTTCGACCGGGGCCCCGCCCACAACCTGTGGGGGTTCTTCTGTGTGTGGGGCACAGTGGTGTGGGAGCAGGTGTACTTCCGGGAGGGAAGCAACCAGGTTTAAAGCTGCCCCCCTCCAGGGTGGCGTCCTCTCCTCGGTACCAGCACTCCCCTCATGCTTTTCTACCTTAAGCCTAAAGTTGTATTTTAACACGGCGTGTTTGCTTTACGTGATTTTGAATGAACTCTGTGTCAGGTGCACGTGCAGACAATCCTCATCGCTGTGGTTCCTCTTAGATGCTCTGAAATATTTTATATTCATGACGTTCCTTTACAAGGTGGAATTCTTGTTGGTTTCTCTGTTTTTTATTTATTTATTTCTACTTGTTTAGAGTTTAGAGTCCAACCATGAAGCACAAGAACTGATTTTACATGAATTTCATGTTATTTAGTGTTAAATACAATTTAAAAGCAGCAAATCTTTTTGACTGTTAGCGGAAGGAAAATCAGTGAATATTAGTGACTATTAGACTTTAAGGGCAATAACTTTTGATAGTTCTATTTTTCCTTTTTCAGTAGAAACTTGTAAGATAGCAAATGTGATGTTGGCCTTTGATGTAGAGCCACACTGGTTTATTGGATGTGTCTCCATCCAAGAGAAAGTGGGTTCATTCCTCTACTTCTGCTTTATATGCAATAACTCCATGCATTAATTGACTGTACGAGTGAATAAAAATGTCTTTCTTGCTAATCTGGTGTCCATCAGATATAAATGCTTTCACTTCCCCTAAATACAAATATCGAGAATTAGCCAGTTTGTAAAGAGCCCGTTAGCAGCAGCCCGCAGAGTCTGAGGCTGTGGAATGTCAAATTTAATGGTGCATGAGTCAAAACAAGGACGCAAGGACAGGAGCTCAGGTCATCAAAGAAAAGTCAAAGTCAGCAAAGGTCTGCTGCTGCTGCGGTGTGAGGACGCACGCTGTCCGTGGCAGCGTGAGGACCGGCCTGAGACGAGTGAACTCCACGTCAAAGTTGCTGACGTCTTTGGGAGACCTGATGACCGGCAGGAAGGGAGGTTTGACCCTCTTTGCTAAGAGGGCGTCCCAGTCAGTCGCCTGGTGAGACAAGTCAAACAGTTGCACGTGTAAGTGGACAGGCGAGATGAGCTGCGTAGCTCCTCCCAGGTCGGCCTCGTCTGACCTGAAAGAATCGGTGGCTCTTGACCTGCAGAGCGTCCTCCTCTCCAGCTCCAAGCCTCGTCTCTGGATTCTTCTGCAGCAGCTGGAAGAGAGCGATGCATGAATGAGTGCAGCCGCCACTGGTCTTCGCTGTGGAAGATGCAGCTTGGGAGCATCAAGCTACACATACAGAATTAAAGTCCATTTTCACCTGCAGCATCAATCAAATCAAACTAATTCCAACCTGTTGGATTAGAGATGCAGACTGTGGGGACAGGAAGCGCGGGCAGCGCACGTCATCATTGACAATGCTGTCAAACACCTCCTCTTCATCATCACCTGGAAAAGGAGACTGAGGGGACACCACAGCACACTAGCTTTAGACTGTGCATTCAGACCAGGACACGGCTGCTAACTTGTCCTCAACTTGATAAAGGACGTTTGGAAATAAAGCCGAGACTAAATCTAAAACCCATAAAGGACAGAGACACAGTTAACCCGTCTCCTCCGACTGGGACAGACTCTGACCGGATGCTGTTGGGAGCATCGCGAGCCTGGATCAAGAGCAAAACCTGTTCTGAGCAGCTGGAATTCCGTTTCTACTGACCTCCCCCACCAACATTTCATAGATGAGGACCCCCAGCCCCCACCAGTCCACGCTGCGGGTGTAGTTGCTCTCCGTCAGCACTTCTGGGGCAAGAAACTCCGGCGTGCCACAAAAAGTGGAAGTGCGATCCCCGTGGCCCATACCTGCACACATGACATCACGTGTGACATCATACCTGCACACATGACATCACACGTGACATCATACCTGCACACATGACATCACGTGTGACGTCATACCTGCACACATGACATCACGTGTGACGTCATACCTGCACACATGACATCACGTGTGACATCATACCTGCACACATGACATCACATGTGACATACCTGCACACATGACATCACACGTGCCGTCATACCTGCACACATGACATCACATGTGACATCATACCTGCACACATATCATCACATGTGACATCATACCTGCACACATATCATCACGTGACATCATACCTGCACACATGACATCATACCTGCACACATGACATCACACGTGACATCATACCTGCACACATGACATCACGTGTGACATCATACATCGCACACACACACACACACACACACACACAACATCACGTGTGATATCATACCTGTACACACTCATCACGTGTGATATCATACGACATCACACACGTGTCATGAATCCCAGCCTACAGGAACATGCTGGTGCATCTATATGACAGCAAATATTGTGGATGTTGTAATTTCATCTGCTTTTTCAAGCAGGTTTCTGTAATGGGACTTCAGGTGCTGACCTGGCTACCCCTTTGGGTGGGTGGGGGGGGGGCACTCTTTGAGGCTGTGGTTGTAATGACTTAAGTTGAGAATGATTGCAGGCCTCAGGTACCAAGGCTGATCTGGCAGGTGACTGCTTTTTGTTCTGATTGTCTTTAAAAGCAAAGACAAGAAGAGAGGCCGAGGCCTCTGCAGCAGACGTGGTTTGTGATGCTCATTTAGTTGTGAGTTTGGATTGTGAACATGAGCCTGGTTGAGCCAAGGTTTTAGCCAGTTCCCCCAGACGGCCCTAATTTAATCCTTGGGATGAATTTAGGTTACTTTGCGAAAATATATGGACTTCTCCATTGCAAAGTTGCTCACTCTGATTTGAGCCACATTATTTAATCTGCCAACATTCCTGGGGGCTCGTCCAAACCTGTTTGGTGTGTGGTTTTTGACATCACATGACAGAGGTGTCCACAACACGTTTAGAGGTCGACCTTGGTGGATTTGTTCTTCTGATGTGGTCGTTGAGTATCTGAGGGCAGCATCATTTCAAGTCTTCATATTCTCCATTTTCAGGGCTGGAGTTTTAGTGCAAATGAAAATATCCATCATTCTGTTTTTAAACAGAATATGAGGATCAGGGAGTAAAATATGAATCCCTTCCAGGTCAGTCTTTGCTTTATATGAAGGATTTGGATTCTTTTTTCAGTGTATAGTTGTTTCCACATGCTCACGCTACCTAATAGCTTAAGATGAAGGAAACCCTGATCACACCAGAGGTAACGGCAGTAATCACATGCTTACCCTCTTTGCACAGGCCGAAGTCTGCTATTCTCACGAACCCATCTGCATCCATCAGCAGATTGTCGAGCTTCAGATCTCTGGGGGAGCAAAGAGGTGAACACACAGGAAAGTTCCGCTCAGCCGGGTTCTGTGATGACCTCACCTGTAAATGATTTTGTTCTGGTGCAGAAACTCAAGGCCGAGGAGCACACAGGACGAGTAGAACCTGAAAACAAAGAACATTGGAACATAAACCAAACCTGGAGGAGCTCAGCAGCAATCAGAGGTCAGATGCAGACCGAGCCTGTTTCTCTGTGAAGATGCTGGTGTGAATGTGGGTCATCAGGTCTCCTCCAGGGGAGTACGCCATCACGAAGCACACGTGCTCCTCAGTCTGGAAGCAGCCGTGCAGATTGACCAGGAAGGGGTGACGGGAAGCATTGATGACTTCAAAGATCCTCTTTTCACAAACCAGACTGAGCACAAACACACGGGTGGGACTATAGGAATGATTCTAGCAGTCTAATGTCCTCCTGGTAGCCAGGACGCCATCCAGGACACCGATACCAGCTGGATGACTTCCCGCCTCCTGGAAAACACTCACACGTAGACGTGTGGAGGGTTACCTGTCGACTTCATCACGACTCACGATGTCTCCTTTCTTCAGGGCTTTGATAGCGTACAGCTTCCCTGACCTCTTGAACTCTGCCAGCAGGACCTGAGGGCAGGAAGCAGATGTGCTTTATCAAGAGGAACCCCCCAGTTCCCAGCAGGATCTGGGAGGTTTCTGAACATCAACGTCTGAGAGGTTTAAGACTCAGTTGTGTTTAAATGTGTCTGTTTGGGGGGTTTATGGAAGAACGCAGCTCAGTGGGGGGCCTGAACCAGGAGGAGAATTTAAAAGGAAATAACCTTTCCAAAGTGACCTCGTCCCAGCACTGAAATGCATTTGAAGTCGTCCATCTGGAGGTGCCTGTTAGAACTGCAGCACAGAACAAGAGGGACAAAGGCAAAGGAGGGTGGCTGAATAATGGAGATTTGAGAGATGGAATAAGTCTGACGATTTAAACATGCAATAACAACACTTACTGTGGAGGTGTAATTACTGAAGGTTCTCGTTTGGCCTTTGGACTCATGGTCTTGGCGGGAGATTTCTTTCAACAAGATAAACAACAGATTAGAATAATTATCCCAGTTTTACAGTTCAATTTCATAGAGGTTAACGTGAGTGAAATGGTGTATGACGCCTGTGTGATGTACCACAGTGGTTTCCCCGGTGTGAACAGGAGATCTCTCAGACTTCTCTTCAGTAAAGTTAGGACTCATCACACCAGCTTCTCTGAAAGACCAGAGGAAACGTCCACTGTTGTCCCAATCATTTACAACCTTCTGTTCCTCCAACAAAGGAGACATTTGATCTGACCAATGAAGATGCTACACAAACTGCACTTACACAAACTCAGTTACATTAATTTTATTACATTCAATTGTAATTATTTTTGCTACAGTCCAGACTGTCGGTACAGAACCTCCCAAACAAGCTGCAGCGGAAGAGAAAACTACCTTTAACAGGAAGAAACCTTGAGCAGGACCACTACTACTCATTACGCTAGTTGTGTGGAGGGACAGAGGAGAGAAACAGAGGCATGCCAAGAGAAACAGAGGCACAACATACATGCAAATAAATCAGTCATGGTTAGTTAGCAACAGCAGCAGCTGCAGCAGCAATAGCAACAGTAGTAGTAGCAGTAGTAGCAACAGTCGTAGTAGTAGCAGCTGCAGCAACAACCACAACAGCAGCAGCAGCAGCAGTAATAGCAACAGTAGTGGTAGCAGCTGCAGCAACAACCACAACAGCAGCAGCAGCAGCAGCAGTAATAGCAACAGTAGTAGTAGCAGCAGCAGCAGTAATAGCAACAGTAGTGGTAGCAGCAGCAGCAACAACAGCAGCAGCAGTGGTAGCAGCAGCAGCAACAGCAGCAGCAGCAGCAGCAGCAGTAATAGCAACAGTAGTAATAGCAGCAGCAGCAGCAGCAGTAATAGCAACAGTAGTGGTAGCAGCAGCAGCAGTAATAGCAACAGTAGTGGTAGCAGCAGCAACAACAACAACAACAGCAGCAGCAGCAGCTGCATCATCAGCAGCAGCAGGTATTTGGGGTCTCACCCTGCCGGACATGTGGGCGATGATGTGCAGGCAGAATTGTGGGTAGTTACTGGGGGGCTCGTGGGCTCCAGGGAGCTGCAGGGAGGCAGGATGCTCATCATCAAACGGCCCCATGTGGCGAAGTTCATGTTCATCTGGGCAGCACGCAGGAAGTCCTTCCCTGGAAGATGCCAGAGATGAAAGGCAATTGGTCAGATCCTCTGTTGTTTCTGACCCGTGAATGAAATCAAGAAGTTGCTGCTGCGCCTGTTTCACATGGAAATTAGGTCTTTTGGGGAGATGCTTTAAGGATTACGGAGCGGCTCTTTACTAAGCTAAAGAAGTTTTCTTCTTGTTTTCCTGTTGATCCTAGATTTTGTGGCCCAGTGAGGGAACGGACCGAGCCACCAGCTCATGATGAGCTTCAGCAGCTGGAGGAGCTTCACTCTCCAGAACAGTTCATGGATGCAAATATCCAGGTTTCATCCTGGTTCCTGATGTTGAGACACATCAACCTGCTGATCCTGCACTCCTTAATGCTCTCAGTTGGAGGCATTAATGTCAGATAAAGGCCTGTCCCCTCTTCTGAAGCCTGAGGTTCAGCAAGGCCAAAGTTTAGCAACAGTCAGCAAAAGAGGAAGACGTGCAAAGCTTCTGTGAGCTGCAGCTGTTGGGAGAACATCATGATACCCTCATAAATAAACAGGCGTGGAGGACATGAAAGAACAACTGTACCTTTTTCTTTAGGAAAGATTCTCCTCTGTCTCTGAAGTTTGGACGGCCGCTCAATGACGGGGTTGATGAAGGTCACCTGGGAAATGATGTTAATCAGTTTGCAAGTTTGCTGTAGCCACCTTCAGAGCGAGAGTGAGGAAAACATGCAGAGCTGAAAACATGTCAACAGGTGAAGGTGAGAAACCTCCATGAAGACGATGCCCTGAGGTTCCAGCTGGAGACACATGCCGTGACGACGGTTATCTAGGAAGTCCTCCAGTCTCAAGAACTTTACTCCACACAATTCCCTCCAGTCCCTCCAGAACACAGCGATCTCCAGCTCCCTGGACTGGTTCACCACATGTAATAACACAGTTATAACAGTTCATTTATTTTGGTTCCTTGGTTTCAGTTGGACCTGATTATGTCATCCTGATGATGTCATCATGACATCAGAGGATCATCAACAAATTCAAATTATTAAAGAATAAAAGCTGAGATGATCAAACACAGAAATTTTGTGTGTGTGTGTGTGTGATTAGATGTGTGTCAAGTGTGAGCTCTGTGAGAAGCACTGACCCGCTCCAGTTCAGTGCTAAAGCTCTGGTCCCAGGACTCGGTTCCCAGCTGTCTCCAGTGTGTTCTCCCAATGATCCTGTTATCCACCTTCAACACAACACCGAACTCCGCTGAGGAGACACAAAGGTGTACAGAACATTTGTGTTTGTTTAGACATCCTGGCTCCTGGAGCCAGTAGACAAAAGGGGAGAGCTTGTCCTCACAGTTGATGTGATAGAAGCAGAAAAAAATGGACCACAACCAAAGTGTGATGGCTGGAAAGCTGGGTCAGAACATCTCCAACACTGTCAGCACCAGTCAGACCAGTGCTGACCCCTGGTCACAGGAGCATCAGAACTGGGCCACAGAGCAATGGTCTGGTCTGGAACCAGCAGAGGCAACGTGAGGCTCTGCTCAACGTTCTGCTGGAAAAGCTCGGCTTGCACCTACCAGAGATCATGGTCACCCCCCTGAGGGAGACAATAGTCCCTGATGGCCTCTTTCAGCAGGACGATGCTGCCTGACACAGAGCAGCAGTGGTTCTGGAAAGGCTCCAGGAGGAGAGTCACTTGGCCTAGCACAAGTGGTCCAATGAACAGAGGACCCACCTCTGCTTAGAGCACTAAAGGATCTTCTTCTGACATGTAGGTGCCAGATACCACAGCACAACTTCAGGAGGAGTCCAGGCCTGGATAGGTCAGCAGTAATTATGTGGGTGGTCCTAATGTTCTGCCTGATTCTGTGTATGATGGATTTCAGACCTCTACTGTGATTGGTTAAAGTTATGGAAGTTTGACAGGTTAGTGGACACAAAGACGTTGACTTACAGGACAGTTCTTCAGCCTTGCTCATCTTCCCACCACTACGTGTTCTCAGCCTCACGGACCTGGTGTCTGACAGACTTTTAGGAGTGGCCCCCAGCCCAGGAACATGGCTGCGGCCTGGAATGCACTCCAACAGGTCCTGGCAGCCCTTCACGCATACATCCAGTCGTCCTGATGGTAAAAACTTTAGCCAATTTCAACTTCAGTCCCACAAAACACTTTCCAACATTTCCTCATTTCTTCTATATTTGTCATTCTGAAATATTTCTGTTCAGACTGATTTACTCACTAGTCAAAGACAACTCAGATAGATCCACCAACACAGCTTTTCTATGTTCTGATCACTGAGAATCTGTCTGATA